>NW_012114489.1:220861-256636 GCF_000951035.1 Colobus angolensis palliatus
AGTAATTAGTGAAGAATTTAACATAATGAATCCATGTAAAAACAAGGTTTTCATTACAGCATTTACACAGGTTACAAACTCTAACTTGCTTTTGTATAAGAGACAATCAGATCCATACTTTTTTGTTTTCTAAGCCATTTTGGGGAGAAAAAAAAAAAACAGCCTTTGATATTTGAGTCACGCTAATACACTCGGGTTCCAAGATAGTATTCTGCCTCAAAAAAAAAAAAAAAAAGAGAGAGAAAAAAAAAAAAAAAAAAAAAAAGAACTGGACAGGACAGAATGTAAGTAATACATATGTGGAGTAAAAGAAAAACAATATATTGGGGAAAATACCTCTTTGCAGACAGCCCCTTCTCTACCGTGCTGCCTGTTGTAACCTTGCACCGTATTTTCATACCTTCTCTAATAAATCTGCCTTTTTTTTACATACAACTGTCTTGGTAAATTCCTTTACTGCCCATGACACCAGCCCATATAGTCACACCTGTGACATTTTCTATAAGAGAAACATGAATTTAAGGACACAAAAAGTTAAAATTAAATTATGCAAAAAAGATATACCATGCAAACAATAACCAAAAGAAAGCCAGTGCTCTTATTCTAATAGCAAACAAAGTAGATATTAAGGCAAAAGCAGTATTTGAAACCAAGAAAGGTATTTTGTAACAATAAAAGAGCTAATATACCAGGAAGGTATTAAAAGAAGCCAATAATGTTGCTTCAAAATATTTAAAGTAAAAATTGGCAGAACTGAGGGGAGAAATAGACACAACTATAGTTTTAGTAAAAGGATTACATTTAATTGGCCACTTATGTAGTATAAAAACCAGACCTTCAAAAGTAATATTTTACTTTAAAGCATTTTCCCAATATATCGCTTTTCCAAAAACTAAGTCTTGAATTAATCAGTTCTGTTGTTAATGCTGTTTTCAAGATTGTTCTCCATACATTTATTCTTACCTTTCCCATCTTTGGATTTCATTGGAGTTACTTTTGCCTTTTTCTTATGATGAAAACAATCTGGCTAGTTTGACTGATTTGTCTCAGTGTGGCTTCCTATATTACAATCACTTTCATTCCTAATAAATGGTAACAACCAGTACCCATGGTTATAATAGCTAACACTTACAAACTACCCACTGTGAACTATTTTTTTTTTTGAGACGGAGTCTCCCTGTGTCTCCCAGACTGGAGTGCAGTGGCACGATCTCGGCTCACTGCAAGCTCCACCTCCCGGGTTCACGCTATTCTCCTGCCTCAGCCTCCTGAGTAGCTGGGACTACAGGCACCCGCCACCACGCCCGGCTAATTTTTTGTATTTTTAGTAGAGACGGGGTTTCACCTTGTTAGCCAGGATGGTCTCGATCTCCTGACCTCGTGATGCACCCGCCTCGGCCTCCCAAAGTGCTGGGATTACATGTGTGAGCCACCACGCCCGGCCTCACTGTGAACTATTCTAAATGCTTTACATACATTAACTCATTTAATTACCACAGCACATTTTTTTATATAAGTATAATTATCAACTCCATTTTAGAGATAAGGGAACTGAGGCATAGAACGTAATTAACTTACCCAAAGTTACATAGCTAATAAGTAGCAGGGTTGGGATTCAACCTCTGACAGTCCGGCTTCACAGGGTGAGGCATTAACTGCTCTGATATCACCTTACCCCTTCCAATGATTCAGACTCTCAAATTCTCCTCTCTGAGCACAATATCGTCACTTATACATCCCCTGATATGGTTTGGCTCTGTGTCCCCCACCCACATCTCATTTCAAATTGTAATCCCCACCTGTCAAAGGAGGTAGATGATTGGATCATGGGCGTGGTTCCCCCATGGTGTTCTCATTATAGTGAGTGAGTTCTCATGAGGTACGATGGTTTTATAAGGGGCTCTTCCCCCTTTCTCTCTCTCTCTCTCTCTGTCACGCACCTGCCACCATGTAAGAAGTGCCCACTTCCTCTTCTGCCATGATTGTAAATTTCCTGAGGCCTCCCCAGCCATGTGTAACTGTGAGTCAGTTAAACCTCTTTCCTTTATAAATTACTCAGTCTCAGGTATGTCTTTATAAAGTAAAGACAGTAAATTGGTACTGAGGTAGTGAGGTACTGCTATAAAGATACCCAAAATGTAGAAGCAACTTTGGAACTGGGTAACGGGTAGAGGTTGCAACACTTTGGAGGGCTCAGAAGAACACAGGAAGATGTGGGAAAGTTTGGGATTTCCTAGAGACTTGTTGAATGGTTTTAACTAAAATGCTGATAGTGATGGGGACAATGAAGTCTAGGCTGAGGTGGTCTCAGATGGAGATGAGGAACTTACTGGGAACTGGGGCAAAGGTCACCCTTGCTATGCTTTAGTGAAGAGACTGGGAGCATTTTGCCCCTGCCCTAGAGATCTGTGGAACTTTGAACTTGAGAGAGATGATTTAGGGTATCTGGTAGAAGAAATTTCTAAGTGGCAAAGCATTCAAGAGGATGCAGAGCATTAAAGTTTGGAAAATTTGCAGCCTGACCATGAGGTAGAAAAGAAAAACCCATTTTCTAGGGAGAAATTCAAGCTGGCTGCAGAAATGTGCATAAGTAATAAGGAAACAAATGTTAATAGCCAAGACAATGGGGAAAATGTCTCCAGGGCATGTCAGAGACCTTCAGAACAGCCCCTCCCATCACAGACCCAGAGGCCTAGGAGGGAAAAATGATTTTGTGGGCCTGGCCCAGGGACGCCCTTGCTCTGTGCAGCCTTGGGACTTGCTTCTCTGTGTCCCAGCTGCTCCAGCTCCAGCCATGGCTAAAAGGGGCAAAAGTACAGCTCGGGCCATTGCTCCAGAGGGTGTACACCCCAAGCCTTCCACATGGTGTTGGGTCTGTGGGTACACAGACAAGAAATGAGGTTTGGGAACCTCCACCTAGATTTCAGAGGAGGTATGGAGACACCTGGATGTCCAGGCAGAAGTCTACTACAGGGGTGGAGCTCTCATGGAGACCCTCTGCTAGGGCAGTGTGGATGGGAAATATGGGGTTGGAGCCCCCACACAGAGTCCCCACTGGGGCACTGCCAAGTGGAGCTGTGAGAAGAAGGCCACCATCCTTCAGACCCCAAGATGGTAGATCCACCAACAGCTTGCACCTTGTGCCTGGAAAAGCTGCAGGCACTCAATGCCAGCCCATGAACGAGCCTACTCCTTGCATCAGTGTGCCACAGATGTAAGACATGGAGTCAAAGGAGAATATTTTGGAGCTTTAAGATGTAATGACTGCCTTGCTGGATTTTGGACTTACATGGGGCCTGTAGCCCCTTTGTTTTGGCCAATTTCTCCCATTTGGAATGAGTGTATTTACCCAATGCCTGTACCCCCACTGTATCTAGGAAGTAACTAACTTGCTTTTGACTTTACATGCTCATAGGCAGAAGGCACTTTCCTTGTTTCAGATGAGACTTTGGACTGTGGACTTTTGAATTAATTCTGAAATGAGTTAAGACTTTGGGGGACTGTTGGGAAAGCATGATTGGCTTTTAACTGTGAAAAGGCGTGAGATTTAGGAGGAGCCAGGGGCAGAACGATATGGTTTGGTTCTGTGTCTCCACCCAAATCTCATCTAGAATTGTAATCCCCATGTGTCGAGGGAGGGACCTGTAATCCCTATGGGTCAAGGGAGGAAAGTGATTGAATCATGGGGGAAGTTTCCCCTCTGGTGCTCTCATGGTAGTGAGTTTTCACAAGATATGATAGTTTTACAAGGGGCTCTTTCCCCTTCACATGATCTCTCTCTCTCTCCCTCCCACCTGCTGCCATGTAAGGCATGCCTGCTTCTCCTTCTGCCAAAAGTTTCCTGAGACCTCCCCAGACATGTGGAACTGTGAGTCAATTAAATCTCTTCCCTTTATAAAGTACCCAGTCTCAGGTATGTCTTCATAGCAGTGTGAGAATGGACTAGTACACCCCTCTGCACCAAAATTTGGTTCTCAGCCCCTTCCTCAGGTATAAGTCTAGTAAATTTCTCCAAGATCTTCTCACCTCCTAACCCAGCCTGAATCTGAGGCTATCTTAAGTTAAAAATTAATTTTCTGGGTTCCTTGATCATTTGGCCCTCTCAAACCTCAGCTCTTTGCCCAAACTGCCTTTATGTGTGTTAACTCTAGCTGGCTCAGCCCCCATTGGAGACAATCGCAAGCCTACCAAGATGAGCCTCCTTACAGATGATGCTTGTCAACCTCATGTAGATCCTCCTTACTCTGACAGTTATCTGTTTTCCACTGTTTACTCACTTTCCCATTTCCCTTCTGTGACCTTTCTAAACATTTGTCTCTCTCATTAAAATTTCTGCCTAATCCAGCCTCCTACAGATTTAGCAGATAACCCCGATTCCTATATCCTGAGGCAAAAAACGTCTGAATTGAGCTCTCTAATTTCCCATTTCTCCTTCAGAAAACCTCTGTTGTGTCATTTTTTTCTTCTTTTCTCTCATATTTATCAATTTCCTCCCTTCCTCCCACACTTGCTCTCTTTTCCCTCTCTTCCTTCCTTCCCTCCATGAATATTTGTTGAGTATATGCAAGGCATAGGTCTAGGTTCTGTGGATACCACAGTGAATATAACAGAATTCCTGCTCTCCTGTAGCTCACAGTCTAGCAGGGCAGACAACTGAGAAACAAATCAATGTATATCATCTCAGGCAAAGATGAGAGCTTTGAAAATAAATGAAGTAGGATAAAGGAGATAGAGAATCCTGGGGGAGAGTGCTTTATTTCTATATTTGATGATAGTCAGGGAAAGCCTCCTATGAATAAGCCTTGAAGGTTAGGCAGCCAGATTTAGCAAATAAAAAGATGGGATCCAGTTAAAATAAAAAATAAATACAAAAAGTCCAGTTAAATTTGAATACCAGGTAACCAGTAATTTTTAGTATAAATACGTCTCATGTAATACTGAAAAATTATTGTTTATCTGCAATTTGAATTTGACTGGATGTCCTGATTTTTATCTGGCAATCCTCTGAAGGAACTATGGTGATAAACCATTCATAGATCCAGAGGATGAGGTTTCAGGCAGAGGGAATGTTTTGGGGATATTAATTTTATGTCTGCAATTGTGTTAGGCACTGTGGATATAGAAAATCAATACAATGGTGTTTTGTCTCCTAACTGGTCTTGCTGTGTCACTCCTCTCTCTCTCCTCTAGTCCATTTCTATACACAGCAGTTAGAGTGAGCCTTTGAAAATACAAATCATGTACCTTCTCTGCTCAAAACCCTCAATGGTTTCCTGTCTCAGAGTAAAAGCTGGAGTCCTTAAAATGGACTTCAAAGACCTAGGTCAGTGGCAATCATATACATCCATTATCTGGAGCTCTTTAAAACATTCCATGCCTGGATCCCATTTCCAGATTCTGATTAAACTTGCTTGTGCTGCAGGATGGAATTCAGGCTTTTTCAGCTTCCCAGGTGATTCTGTACTGTACTGGGGGGTTTGAGACCCTCTGCCTCACATGATCTCATACTCCTTCTGCCTCCCCAGCTCCAGCTCTTGCAGCTCCCCACCGGCTCCCTCCACTGCAGCCCCGCGGCCCCATATTCTTCCCCAACACTCTTCAGTGGTGCTGTTGCCTGGAATGCTACTTTCAGAATAGCCCCTTCCTCCACATTCATGGGGTCTCTGCTCAAGCGTCACTTTACCAGCAAAGCCTTTCCAGATCTTCCTCGCCCTCCATGCTGGTGCCCCATTCTCTCTTTCTGCTTAATTATTACCCACAGTTCTCAAGATGACTTTTCCTGTTGTATATTTGTGTCATTGTTTATGCCTGTCTCCCCACACTCTAGTGTAAGCCCTATGAAAGCAGGGTACTCTGTTTAGTTCACTAATTTAGTGCCTATGTACAGTGCCTGGTACATAGGTTGAGCTCAGCAAGTATAGGTTCATGGAGGAGTTCAGAGTCTACAGGGAAATTTAGACCCATAAATAATTAATTGTAACACAACAGGGTATATCATAATTAGAAAGTTTTAAACAGAATTCCCTAGGGACTAGAATGCTTTTGATTCCTGATTCCACCCCTTCCCCTCCCTCTAGGATGTTGTTTCCCAACTTTACCTTTAAACATTTTGCTCTCCACAGCCTCCATCTGCAAACCCAAACAAGCCCTCCTCTCCCCAACGCCCCTCAAAAGCTACCATTTAGTGAGTATGCTAGGCATTGTATTAAGTACATTATGGACATCATCTCATTTAACTCACAACAATTCTGGGGTAGATATTAGTATTATCCCCTGATATAGTTTGAATGTCTGTACCCACCCAAATGTCATATTGAAATGTAACTCCCAATGTTGGAGGTAGGGCCTAGTGGGAGGTAACTGGATCATGGGGGCAGATTTCTCATGAATGGTTTAACACCATCCCCTTGGTACTGTCCCCACGATAGTGAGTGAGCTCTGCTGATATCTGGTTGTTCAAAAGTGTGTGGCACCTCCCCGCTTTCTGGCCCCTGCTCTAGCCATGTGACGTGAATGCACCCTCTTTGCCTTCTGCTATGACTGTAGGTTTCCTGAGGCCTCCCTGAAGCTAAGCAGATGCCAGCACCACACTTCCTCTATAGCCTGCAGGACCATAAACAACTTAAACCTCTTTTCTTTATAAATTACCCAGTCTCAGGTACTTACTTATAGCAATGTAAGAACTGACTAATACATCCTCATTTTACAGATGAAGAAACTGAGGCCCAGAGAAGTTAGGAAACTTGATGAAAGCAAGATGTGTCTCACTTCAAAGCCTGTGCTCGCAATCACTGTGTTCTTTATGGTTTCTACACCTGGCCTCTCCTTTGTCAGTCCCAGCTTCATTTGACCTGCATGCTGCTCTCCAGGACTCCTTCTGGCTAGATATATGGCTGTTCTCCCTTCCCTTCACCTCATTGTCCAAGGGCCCTTCAATGTCTAGGCCAATCATGCAAGGGGGTAAGGTGGGTGAGAGGAGAGTTGTTAACTAACCTGGTAGGTCGGACATGGCTGCTGGACTCTTTCATTACTCCTTGAGATGCTTTGCTGTCATCACATCCTCTAGTTTGAGGTAACACCCCACAATGCCTTGGTCTTCATGTCTTCCCAACCCATGACATGCTGTGTTTCTCCTCGACGTTTTGGGCAACCGTCAAACATCCAAACGTCAGAGCTGATTCCAAGGGAGCAGAGTGGAGGCTTCTAGCTTTCTTACATATGCATTTGGTAAGGGGCAGCTTTTTTGACTTTCTCTTTAGTGTGGATTCCTTTTCAACATACCAGTTCCTTCCTGGGTGGTGTGAGGACCTCAGATGTGCATATGCCCTTATCACATCACCTTCTGAGGCCACCTTCTCTCTGAGGCATGTTGTCGGAAAAATCATGATGGTGTAATTCATACTGATCCTGATTAATATTTGGACTTTCATTTTTTGCCTCATTTCAAATCGTGGTATTTTGGCTACATATTTGAAACTCTTGCAAATTTTATTGATCAACTTTTGAAACTGGTTTGGAATTTAATTTTGTTTCCAGTTGCTTTCAGTACTGCAGTAGAGGCTGTGGAGGTCACTGCAGATGGTTCTGGTATCTACCACCAGGTTTCCGTGTCTGTTGGAGGTGGAGGTATTCTCTGGCAGTAGGTGTCTCCTAGGCCTCTGTGCAGGGCAGGCTGCAAGTGCCTGGGGGTTAATGCCTGAGAGCCATTCTCAACCTACCAGGGAAAGGAATAGGTAGATAAGTGCCCCAGCTTCCTTGCTGTCAGACAATTCTGAGGTGTATTCTTAGATGGTCTCCAGTGACCAATTGCCCACAGCACTAACCAACTTATTAATGCATTGCTGGCTTTTCCCCCTACTCCCCTCTACCTCCTTAGAATGCTTCCTGGGATCACTTCTCAAATAAACTATTGGTACCCAAATCCTTGACTCAGGGTCTGCTTCTGGAAGATCCCTGACTGACACAATATACATTTTGATTTTTCCTGTAAGGAGCAGAAAACAAAATTCCCCAATCCACCATCAGCACCTTCTCAGTTGCTACTTAAATTGGGCAAACTAATCTGGCCCGCAGACACCTTCTCCTTCTGCTTTGACTACCATCTAAACACCTCCCTGCACACACCAGCCTTCCTTGTGACCACTGAGGTTCTGGCTGTTTTCACAAATTTCCTTTTATAACTGTTTTGAAAGTAAATTTGGGTCTATTTGATTATATTAGCCACCCATTTGATTCATAAAGATGGATAAAATTTTTGGTTTGACCACTGCAATCTGAGGATGCTGTTGCCTAGGTAACAGCCTGGGTGGGTGTGGAATTAAGGATAATAGGCCTAATGCTACATATGAAAAGAGAACAGATTGCCTGGTAGAAGGAGGTGCATTAGATTTCTCAAGCAACTTGAGATGCCATTTAGTTCACTGGAAGAGGCCATTTTCTAGGCAGTTAGAGGAGTAAATGACTCAGTAAGAGATGCTGTTTGACAGTTGGGATTTCTGTAAGGGGATTTTCTGTCATCTTATTCCAACTTCTTCCAGTTCAATGTAGTTGTGGGGGAAGCAATCATATACATACATGCACATATATAGGGAAAATACTGACAAAGAAAGACAAACACACCAGTGCCTGCCCATGTAGGTCATTCCTCCATATCCCATTGGATAGAAAATATTTCTATACAAAGGCAAATAGATGAAATCTCAATTCTGTCTTTCTGCCCAGGGATAGCAGTTGAATCAATATTCTGCACTTCTAGGAGGAAACGAAGAGCATTTATGCTGTGGATTTAGCTAAATGTCTATATATATCAGGATTGGTTGAGCTTCCTGGCCCTGGTGGCACAAAAGCAGCACCATATTACTTAGTGCTTCATGGCTAGCTTGAAATGTGATGAAGATTTGTCCAGCCAGGCTGCACACCCCCAAAAATCTCCTGGCTCTGTCACTTGCTCATTTGCCTTTAAAGGTGCTTGCATAACAGCAAGTACCTTACATGGGATTCCATGACACTAAAACACAGTGGAACTGGATTTTGTAGAAGATTGCTGTTTTCCAGAGACTTCAAAGCATCCCTCGAAATCTGAGGTGTTGGTGCTGCAATCTGAAGATATCATAAGCAAACAGGATCGGGGATTAAAATTTCAAAGATAGCATCTCTTCATATCTGATAACAATTTCGATTATCAGAGCTTGGATAATGTTAGCATCACTTCAGGGTTTTTGTATCTAAAATGATAATGTCATTCCAACCATAAATGCTCTTCCCTCTCCTGACTCATCATTGGTGACCTTCTTCATCATATTCAACCTCTCCATTAACCTTGCCTGGAGAGTAAAACCTAAACCCTATTTTTGTATTTTTTCCTAATGTCTTAATTTGCATGGCATTGCTTCAAGGTTTTAGTGTGGTGCATTGCAAGGATTCTTCAGGATGATCACCAACAAACATGCTGGCATTATAAGAAAACGGTTTGGTTCAATTAAAAAAAAAATCTGTTCAGAGAAAAAAATGTATGCATGTCAGCATTTTATTTTAACTACTTGATGGAAATCTTTAATAATGTATTTCCATCTTCTTTTATTCTTTCACCCCAGAATTCTGAATGTGGTCTAAATGTTTTGGATGATTTAGGATCATCATGCATCACGCAACGATGGTTGTGCTAAGTTTTCAGGCCCTACTGAACGAATCAAGGGGCTTTGATTCTCTAAATGGCCTACCACTACTGTATCTTTTGAATACTATTATACTTGGGTTTCTCTTTTTAAGTTTCTGTGTCTTTTCTCTCTGTCTATTCCCCTACTCAGTGTGCCTGTTTCTGCCTATTATCTCCACCCCCATGCCATTTCAAACTTACAGCTGTTCGTCTTTTTTTAATATGGCAATGAGACAACTAAGTTTGTTGGAGCAGCAGGTAAAGTTAGAACACATACACTCTTAAGGACCTGAGGCCCCTTTCTATGAGTAAAGTGTATTAGCTTTGTGCATGAATTTGACACATTTTGGTTGCTCAGAAATTTGTATTCTTGTAATTTAGTGACTACGTTGTGTATGAATGACCTAAATAGGTAATTACATACCAGAGAATTGTGACCATATTCTGTGTGTGCGCTTTTTTTCCCCAGGACATCCTTCATAGATTATTTACTATGAATTTAGAGACCATGATACCATTTCCTTCCAGTGCTTCAGTAATGGCTCTCCATTGCATTTCTTTCTCTCTCAAGCATTAATGCTCACCAAGCCCTCCACATCTGGTTCACTAAATGGGAGGCTTCTATGGTTCTGACAGGAAGTTCAGAGGGTGTGGCTGACAGAGTATTGTATACCAAGGCAGGCTCATACTTTGCAGATGTTTTGGTTGCACTGGCAAATACACTTGAAAGTGGGAATGTCATGAATTTTCTGGTCAGGTTTTAGAACCTCATTTGCCTTGAGGGCCCAAGACTTTTTTGGGATTTCTTGGGCAATGATTAGGCTGATTATTTTGTTGAACAAAGAAAAAGCCAAACTCCATACTTGTTCTTATGTCTGTATTTCTACTTCTAAGTGTCTTTGTTCATTTAAGTTAAATCTATCTTTAGATCTGTAGAATTTTATATAAAAGGCTTTGGAGTTCTTCTTCCCCAATGAGCTTAGTTTGTAGATGATGACACAGGAGTTCTGAGGTTAAATGATCCAATCAAGTTCCATCCCCTAGTTAATTAGTGACAGTGACAAGATGGAACTCGGCCCCCTGATTAGTTTCATTATCTAGTTTATTTTATTTAATTTTAATTTTATTTTATTTACATTTTAGTCACACTGACCCTTCCTTGTGAATTTTAAATGTTATAGAGGTAGAAACATACTTGCAAAGTGCATACTGGCTTTATTGTGATGAGTGTTCTTCATTGGCTATGGAATGGTGAGAGCACCCACACTCACCACACTGCAAATTCCTGATTGATTTAATTGAGGATTGGAAACTTCACAGAAGAGAGGGGGATGCAGGTATAGAAAGAAGAGCAGGTGCAGGGGACCCCAGCAGAGCAGCCTTTGATACCTCTGATCCTGAGACACGTTTGGTCCTGCTAGCCTTTGAGTGCTTCCTTTTGTGCTGTGCCTGAGTCTTTTATAACTGGCTAATGTGACCATCCAGGAAGAATTTCCACAAACAACGTATACCCTTAACAGGAAACAGTGACAAGCATCTGAGCCCTTCCTGGATCTTGAATCAAATTCAGGGTCAGCAGGCTGCATCCTCAACGTGAACAGAAGATTGATTCAGGATCCAGGCCATGTAGCAATGTGGTAAAGCACATAGAATTGGAGGCTAGACTCTCTGAGTTTGTTTCGCATCTGCCACTCAAACACTGAGAAACCAGGGAAAAGTTATGTTTAACCTTTCAGCACCTCAGTTTCCCCATCTACAAAATGAAGATAATAATAGTACCTACTCAGAAGGTTGTTAGGAGAATTAAATGGGTCAATATTGTAAAGTACTTCAAACAGTACAGAGTGACGCTTAGCATAACGTAAGGGCGATATAAATGTCACCTATTATTATCACATTTCCATCTTGTCTGGGATCTCATTTCCTTACAGGCTCTCCTCAGGGAAGATGCTCATATTTGAATAAAAAATTAGCTTTGGGAATGGATGTGTAAATAAAAGTGCAAGTTACGAAGTTGATTAATGTTTTCTTCCACTGTGGCTGTATCTCCAATTTTGTTTCCGAACAAATACATAAATCAAGTACAACAAATATGTTTCTCGATTCCACTTATATGAGGTTTCTAAACTAGTCCAACTCACAGAAGCAGAGAGTAGAATGCTTAATACCAGGGAAGGGGGAAGGGAAAATGGGGAGTTGCTGTTCAATGTCTACAAAGTCTCAGTTATACAAGATGAAAAAGTTCTGGAGATATGCTGTACAACATTGTGCCTATAGTTAACGATATGCTATCATGCACTTAAAAATGTTAAGAGGCTAGATCTCATGTACAATGTTCTTAACACACACGCATACAAAGAAAGAAAGAGCAAAGATGTAGGAGATAGTGTTGGAAAGTCTATCTCCTTGATGGGATTCAGATAAATGAAAAATAAATCTGAGCGGTCCAATGTGGTTGCAAATATATAAGAATTTGCGCTGTCTCTTTTATCAGAGTATATTTGAATGAGTCAGCCATTAAATATCTCACAAAGTGTTATCATTGGTTAACATGCCTTTTAAACTAAAAATTATCACGTGAATGAACATTTGACGGCAATAAGTCGGACTATTTGAAACTGGGACTTCATTTTCTAAAAAATAAAAAAAAGATCATTATACGTATTCCTATGGTGTACAGATCTCTTATTTATAATATACAGGAAATAATTTTAGAAGGAGAAAATAGAATTATCCAGTCCAGAATTTCTCAGTATTGAATCCATAGTGGCTTAGATGTATGCTAAAGATATTGGAACAGTCTTAAAAACAAGCAGACTTTTAAGAAATGCAGGACTGCTCAGTCTTTGTTATGATAAAATTTTGCCTAATATATTTGACTACTTGAAAAAAAGGGTTATGGTGATAAATTTCATGTCCTACCTAGCTTTTAGAGATTAAAAACAAAACGAATCGAGGTTATAGGATTTATAATTTCCAAAGTACTCTTGCATATAATATTTCATTGTATGCTTACAGCACTTTACTAACATATTATTATTAGCCCCATTTTACAGGTAAGGATTTTGAGGTTCAGAATGTTGAAATGAATTGTCCTGAAATAAACTGCCAATGAATCTGGACTGAAATCCAGGTTTTCAGTCCTTGAAGCCCATGGAAAGTTCCTCTTCTCCAACGACAGATAAACAATTTTCAACCCTAATATATTTCCTTCACACCAGAAAACTATCTTTCTATCATAACTCAAAGGATACCTCAGGATATTGAAAACTGTTGTGAGCATTCATTATTGTGGAACATGACTGCAAAACGGCTCTGGCCATTAGAACTTTCTGGTAGTGTACATGCCGGATAAATGGAAACTTTACCAAGGTAAATAATAATTTGTGATTAGAGACTAGAAACAAAGCTGATTTTATTATTTAACCATCCTAGTAAGTTCTGAGGGAGAAATGATTGTGTAACATATGTGTGCATGTGTGTGTGGAGTTCTGCTTGTTAGAACTGATGCAGGAGAGGTACAGCAGAATGGGTCCCAGAAGGAAATCATACGTCTGTTTAACAGAAAACTTCAAAGTCAGTAAATCTTGTTTTTGCTTCAGAAATTGTCACTGTAAATCCAGTTGCTGACCCACACATAGAAATGGTCTGGAAGCTGTGGCTTTGCAGATGCTTTCAAAATTTCTCCTCCTAAGATTACCAGATAAATATAATATGATTTTTGTTTCTATTACAAGGTAATTGGAGTCCTAATGGTCCCCTTTCATCCTCTCCTTCCCTGATTGCAGTAACAAAGCTTACTTTATCTCATTTGAGGCTCTTAAAAATGCTTCCTATACCTGTATCCCTTCATATATTCCAGAGAGAGATAAATCTAATTTTTATTAGCTGAGCCCTATGAGTCATTCTGCTAACTGGCACCACAAACCACCTCCCCACCAGACTGGCCTTTGCTGAGGGCTCTAAATTTAGAAACTGAATGAGATTGCCTCTGGGTTACATAAGGAAGTGCGGAGGTTATTTTTAGCACGCCATTATACCTAGAGAGCGCTGTGCTTCTATCTGATTTGTTAAGCACAGGCTGAAAGAAAACGTGATTACTGATTATCTCCCTGTGCTGTTCGGGTGCAGCATCCCTCAGTACCAAATGACATTTCCAGTTTTGTTTACCTGCAGTCCTTCATGTTTATTTCGTCTGTGCTATAAACACACTGAAAACCAATTGTGTTGAAACACAAGGTGATATTTTTTACTACCTCCTTCATTTGGGGAAAATCTCCCCAATATGTACTGTAATTTTATCCTTTTCTCTCTCTCTCTCTCTCTCTCTCTCTCTCTCTCTCTCTCTTTTAGGAGTGGAAGGAAAACATTTTGGCTGCTCCTTTTCTAAGGCTGCTGTCAGAGCTGATGATGGCATATGTCTATCTAGACCAATGAAGCTTTGTTTGTGCTTTCTTTGCCAGGCACTTGTTTTTACTTTCTTTTGCAAGGGGACTGCTGCAGCTGATTGGGAAAAATAAAAGTGGCAAGGCAAACATTAGGAGGCATGCTGTCATCCAGGCAGAAAATTAATGAATGCAGCGGTGGCCAGAGAGAGAATCTGGATAGAGGCAATGTTTTGCTTGTCAGTATATTCCCATTGTTTCCCAGCCCAACATCAAAAGTCCGCATTAGCCCCTTCTGATTCTTCTAGGTTGTATTGTAGCAATCAAGTACGTCTACCTTGTTGGAATTTTGATGCAGTGACGGCGAATATCATTTACTTATGTTGATTTATAATTATTTTTTAAGAGATTGGATGCTCATATGGCTAGTTGCCTAGTAAGTCTGTCTTAGAGTTACATTTTTTTTTTCTTTCGGTAATCAGTGTAGGTAGCTGAGGTTTTTAGCTAATGTATATATGCAGAGCAAGGAGAATGTTTTAAGAAGTGAATGGTGCCGGGCGCGGTGGCTCAAGCCTGTAATCCCAGCACTTTGGGAGGCCGAGACGGGCGGATCACGAGGTCAGGAGATCGAGACCATCCTGGCTAACACGGTGAAACCCCGTCTCTACTAAAAATACAAAAAATTAGCCGGGCGAGGTGGCCGGCGCCTGTGGTCCCAGCTACTCGGGAGGCTGAGGCAGGAGAATGGTGTGAACCCGGGAGGCGGAGGTTGCAGTGAGCTGAGATCCAGCCACTGCACTCCAGCCTGGGCGACAGAGCAAGACTCCGTCTCAAAAAAAAAAAGAAGAAGAAGTGAATGGTGTACGTGAGCATCAGGGCATTCCTAGCAGAAAAAGTAAAAGTGCTCACTGAAATAGCCCACCAAAATATTGCTACAACATTAGTATTTTGCAGTGGTTCTGGGATGCAAGGATCTAGATTGTACAACAGTGACCCAGGCAGCTCACTCTGGGTGTCCTGGTTAATGAACTCGCTGGAGTGGGGCTCCCACTTTCTCCCAGCAGGAGTGTCTGGGTACCCAATCTTTACTTGCTAATCAAATCTCTATTCTTGCTCATACAATTATTTTTAGAGACATAAGTCTAATCATGTCATCTCATTTGTTAAAAAGCAAATAGGCTACAATGGTCCTTAAATAATGATGATAAGTAAATGGCAACTAAATAAAAAGCAACTTATCTGTTTTTCAATAGCACAATTTACATAAATATGGAAATAGGTGGTATATAAGTCATTTCTCAGAAATGATTGAGTGTGGAGAGAGAAAGAGAGAGAGAGAGAGAGAGAAATCTTCAACAGAATATTACATTACTAAATATAATACTTGATTCAGCCAAGTCAGTGCAATTTCTCTTAGTGCAAGTATCTGTACCTAAGCTTAGCTTCTCATAGACCCCGTGGGCCCCACGTGCGGGTGAATTGGTGGTCCCAGGCAACTCCTGTAAACAGATGGGACCCAAATCCAGATAGTTTGGTGCCTAGGAGTATGTTTGTAGACATCTTCTCTCATATTTGCTGTAAGATTGAGAGGGAACAGGGGAGTTTTTTCTAGATGCAAATCCATGCCTTGGCCCTGGGGCCCTGGGATGCCTCTCTGTGTGTCTAATGGGAAGGTGAGACATTTATGCCCTTGCTTCTCTTATGATCACGGCCTTATAAGTTTCTACTTTTTCTATATGGCGTGACATTGTGGGATTTAAGTCCTTTAACAAAGGAGGTGATAACCACAAACTGACTCACCTGGCCCATCAGGTGAGGAGAATCCCTATTGTCCAGCCAGCAAGGGCCCAGTAGGCCACCCTGGAGATAGCCCTCCTGAAAGTGAATACAAGGTATCTGGAGAGGTGGTGAGCAGGGTCATTTGGGATGAAGGAAGGCCACTGGATGACCATGGTGATGTCCATCACCACAGCCCCTGAGAGGGCAGGCCAGGCCTCTCAGCCCTGGAATGGCCAATAGTCCAGTGGCTTCATTCGCTATCAAAAGATTACTAGTATATGATCCAGCAATCCACTGCTGGGTATATACCCCAAACAAAGGAAATCAGGATATCAAAGAGATATCTGCACTCCTATGTTTATTGCAGTACTGTTCACAATAGCCAGGATTTGGAAGCAACCCAAGTGTCCGTCAATGGATGAATAGTTACAGAAAATGTGGTACATCCACACAATGGAGTGTTTTTCAGACATAAAAAAGAATGAGCTTCTGTCATTTGCAACAACATGGATGAAACTGGAGGTCATTATATTAAGTGAAACAAGCCAGGCACAGAAAGACAAACTGCATGTTCTCACTTATCTGTGGGTACTAAAAGTAAAAACAATTGAACTCATGGAGATAGAGAGTAGAATGATGGTTACCAAAGGCTGGGAAGGACAGTGTGAAGAAGGGTGGGGAGGAAGTAGGGATGGTTAATGGATACAAAAAATAGTTATAATGAACAAATAAGATCTCGTATTTGATAATACAACAGGGTGACTACAGGCAATAATAATGTAATTGTACATTTAAAAATAACTAAAAGAGCATAATAGCATTGTTTGTAACACAAAGGATAAATACTTGAGCTGATGGATGCCCCATTTACTTCAATGTGATTATTACATACTGTATGCCTACATCAAAATATCCCATGTAACCCGTAAGTATGTACAAACAAAAATTAAACAACCAGCTCAAAAATTAAACCAACTAAAAAAACCACCTAGTATGTACAAACAAAAATTAAACATTAAAAACATTAAAAAAAGATTACTAGGACTTGGGGTAGCTGGTCATTTGGAAGTCCTTGAGTGGTGGCTCACTGTGACAGCAGAATCCTGGGTGCTAAAGGGTGGCAGTAGGTGACTGAAGCAGCCCACCCTCTTCCTCAAGAGTCGGGAATCCTTGAATCCTAAAGACAGAGGATGGAAAGGCCCCATCCCTGGACGCTATCTGGGCAGCTAGGGCACCTTGAATGTATTACCCAGCAGCTGTTTGGGAAAAACTTCAGTACAGATAGAAATGGGACATTACCAAGAGAAAGAAGCAGGCTCCCTCCAGGCTAGCACCTCACTTTTGGCCAGAAAAATTCCCACAAGCTTCATTGCTTGTTTTCATCTGTAAATCTGAATGGTGCTGAGTAGGGAGGGTTTAACGCAGGACCCTCTACCACAAACTAAATGCGTGTGTTGGATATATCTAATACCTTGCCTCATATCCTCTTGGCCCACCTAACTTTCTGTGGTGGCAGCCAGCCATATGCAGGTGGCAAGTAACATCATCTTACCCTGGCTACACGAGTTATCTGATCCAAGACTTCCTGCAGCTTCTGTGTTCAGAGGTTATGCACAAACCCGAAGGGAGTTAACCGCCATGGGAAAATCCTTGACCACTGGGAGATAGCAGTCAGAAGGTAAGTATTGGTCCTCAGGGCAGAGAATTCTGAGGAACATTCTACATGGTGCTCAGGGGGATCTCCAGAAGGATTGAGCTCCAATCATCTGCAGTATGGACAGCTTACTAACGTGCCCTTTAGATTGGCTTTTCTTTTTTTGTTTTGTTTTGTTTTTTGAGACAGAGTCTCGCTCTGTCGCCCAGGCTGGAGTGCAGTGGCGCGATCTCGGCTCACTGCAAGCTCCGCCTACCTGATTTACGCCATTCTCCTGCCTCATCCTCCCAAGTAGCTGGGACTACAAGCGCCCGCCACCTCGCCCGGCTAGTTTTTTGTATTTTTTAGTAGAGACGGGGTTTCACCGTGTTAGCCAGGATGGTCTCCATCTCCTGACCTCGTGATCCGCCCGTCTCGGCCTCCCAAAGTGCTGGGATTACAGGCTTGAGCCACGGCGCCCGGCGTAGATTGGCTTTTCATCCTCCCCGTCTCACGCTTCCTAGTACCCCCTTTTCTGTTCCTTGGGAACACTTTCCAAATTAAACAATCGATATGCATGCCGTGTCATGGCAGCTTTGTCTCAGGCTCTGCTTTTGAGGGGAATAAAACCAGAAAAAGGCAATATGCCTACACTACTGTAGAACTGGATACAAGGAAACAGAGCAGAACTTCTGAAATTCTGAACCCAGTTGGAGAGATAATGCCATGTTGGGAAGTCTGTCTAGTGTAAGATTTCTTAACCTAAGCACTGATGTTTTGGATGTGATAATTATTTGCCGTGGGGGGCTGATCTGACCATTGTAGAACGTTTAGTCACACCTCTAGCCTCTACCTACCAGATGCTAATGGCACTCCACCCCTAAGTTGTAATAATCAAGACCATTTCGAAACACTGCTAAATGTCTTTGAGGGGCAATTCACTCCTGGTTGAGGACCACTGCTTTAAGGGAACACAAACTCATGCTGCCTGTTCAACAGATTGTTCAAATCTCAGCATGTCTGTCTATGGGATAATTGGAGGATGGGAGTCTTATGGCTTCCTTTTATCCTGATGCTGGCTTGTAAATTTCCCTTTCCCAATAAAGCCTATCCTTCACACAATAGCACACTGTGGAATATATACTGAACTCTGGCATGTGACTGACAGTGGTTCAGACAGTGGTTTCAACAGCTTGTATGAAAGTGGTGACCATGAAGGGATGTATATGTGTACTTTTGCACCAACCTAATATTTATATGCATATATATATGCACATATATATACACATGTGCAAACACCTAATATATATATGCATATATATTTATGCATGTATATACACACATATGCACACACATACATATATACACATACGCGCGCGCACACACACACACATTTGCATACAGCCTCAGGAGATGCATAGACCCTCTGAAGATCATGCATGGACCTAGTAGAGTCCACAAATCCCAGGCTAATGATGCATGTATAGGTAGAGTTTTTTTTCCCCTAAGAATAGTTAATAATAGACTTGGATCACAAAAATAGTCTGTTTGTTCCACTTACTCATATGAGTATAAACATCTGGATTTTGAATCCCTGGATAGTGTTCCACTTGAGGAGGAGGTGCTAATCTCCTTCAACAGTTTTAATTTTAATGCCAGTTGGGAAAACATCTTTCTCCCAAAAGAAAACACCTGGCCTGCCCTAAATCGCCTGTCATCAAAAGCCTGTCTCAGTGTCAAATCTTTCTCCTGCCCTTCCTTTCTATTATCACCATTTCTGGCCTTCTGAAGGAAGATAACTGATTTATTCTGAAGTGGCCTAAAAGAATTTACTTTGATTATTAAACTTTTAACAAACTATTGAGAATGGAGTTCAATATTTGAACTTTGAGGTCGAAAGATCATGATGCGTGGAGGTGTAGGGCCATGGGAGGATGGATACCCAACAACAATCTGACATAGTGTAAGTGTCTTCATGAGATGGATATTTTTCAGTTTTTGGCTCAAGGGAAAAAAGACACAGTTTTAGCCATTGTGGTAATAAGTTATAAAAGCTAACACTTATTGAGCACCATGGTAGATATGCTAGTTGTCCACCAACATATTTGTGCTTTTCCTTCCACAGTGTAGTAGTGTTGCTGGGTAGCAGCTTCCCAGCCAGGTAGTACATTTCTCAGATCCCTTTGCATCTAGAAAGGGCCAATGGTCAGTGGAGTGGAAATTGAATCGATTTATACTACATCTGAGACTAATCCTTAGAAGCCTCTCACCAGATCCTACACTCTCTTTCTTCTTCCATCTGACAGCTAGATATCAACATCCAAGGTGGCCTTGGAAGCCAGTTTTTGAAGAAGGCAGAAGAATATGCTTTATCCTTGAACCTTTAATGACTACATGGAGCAGAGCATCAACCTTTCCCACCTTCAGCCTCTGATCAGCCTTCTCATGAATGAGAAATAAATGTCTCTTGTGTAAAGCTTCTGAGACTTTGGGACTTTGCTCTGTAAGAGCAACTAGTATTATTTCAACTAAATGAAGCACTTAACATATACTACACACTCAGTTTTTTTTTTTTTCTGGTTCTCTGGTTGAAAACAATTTTATATACTTATCTGTTTTAATTATTATAACATCCCCCTTATGAGGTAAATATATTTATTGTTCTCAATTTATAGATAGGACCCAAGACAGAGAAATGTCGTAGTTTTCCTAATGTCACTCAGTAAATAAATGGCTGAACTTGAATTCAAACCCAAGGGGTAAATCTCTAGAACTTCTGCTTCTTTCCATTCTATACTATGGTCCCAGTAGAAGTCCAACTGCCACTCAGTTTTCTTAACATCATAAGATGAGTTCACATGTCATTCTGTTTTATATTCCATATGGTTACAATTTTTCCCCTCTCTGGGATGTTGGAACACTAAGTGAGGATTTTATTTTGAAACAATGAAAGGTCTAAAAGCAGATGATACAAATTAAAAAACCCATCTCACAATTCAAATGAATGTGATGAAGACTTTAATTTCTGAGTGAAACTTTAAAAGGTGACAACTTTTTAGGAGATGAAATGGATTATATCATCTCTATTGTGACAAGTTAAATATGGTTACAAATTATTTGATGTTTTTCCTATTAAGAGGCAAGCTCTGTGTTCCCTCTCCTTGAATATAAGCATGCTATGTGACTATTCTGACCAAAAGAATATCATGGAAATGACACTATGACAGTTTCTGGGCTTAGGCCAGAAGAGAATGGCAACTTCCACATCCTGTCCCTTGGAATACCCACTCTTAGAGCCCTGAGCTACCAGATAAGAAGTCTGGTCACCTGTAGATTGCCATACTGTGAGACATACAGCCACATAGGAAAACTTGGATAATAATACACTATGTGGAAAGAGAGAAAGGGAGATTGACAAAGAGGCAGAGACCACACAGCTTCAGACATGTGAGTAAAGAAGTTATCTTGGAAGCCCATACTCTGGCCCTCCTCTCTTGATAATATATGGGTCAAGATGAACTGCTCTGCTGAGCCTTTCTGGAATATAAAATTGTGAGGAAAAGAAAATCTTTGTTTTGAGCTGCTATGTTTTGGGGAAGAGTGTTATGTAGCAACTGACAACTAAAACATCCATTATGATGGCTATAATTTATTTAAGACCAAACTAAGCTTAGGAGTTGATAAGCAAAAGGCAGAAGAGCTTTATCTGTACAAGATTTAACCCCACAGAAACTGAAAAGCAAGAAATTTGATCTTACACAAGCGAGAGATTGAACAGTCATTAATCCAATGCCAGATGGTATCCTGGGAGAGAAGAGAAACAAGAGAGAACATAGCCCCCCAAAACCTGTGGAAACAGAAGCTATATTCTAACACAAAAAGGAGCTGAACTATGTTTTGCCCAATTTAGTTTGCTTTCCAGGAAAAGATTTAATATATGGAAACATAAGGACAGGATGTCATTGTCTCACGTTTTGTGGGTATTTCATTAATATAGGTCCACTCTACTTCTGTTTTGTAGTGATGGCTCCCCCAGAGGAGTTTCTTACTCCTAAATTCACATTTTCTGCCAAGAGGCCTTTGGGATTCTTGATTTTTTTTAAATTTGAGGTTCCCGACATCTCAGAAATTGTCTTCAGACACCATGAAACTCATCCTGTAATTACCACATTTTCACTTTGAATCCTTATTATCCCATTTATAATAAATGTGGTGATAAACCATTTATCTCTAAGAAATGTAAGAAATATAAAACTTGAATCATTAACACAATAATACAGTCTTATTGGCAGTTTAAAAGGCCACAATAACAATCATAAAATGGAATATTATGCTGCTATTAAGAATATAAGTTCTCTATGACATGAAATGGAAAGATCTCTATACTTTTCTTTTTTAAAACTTCACGATATATCCTGAATGGGTATAGTATGCTATCTCTTGTGTTAAAATGAGAAAATTACGGTGCCATATTTTTGCACAAAAATATTCTGGAATTATATTCAAGAGACTAATAAAAGTAATTACCTATGGATTTGGGGGGATGAGGAAGCAGACTGACTTGGGACAAGGTGGGAGTGAGACCTATTACTTTCCATGTATATGTAAATACATATCGCATTTATGCATATGTAAATACGCATTACATACATGCATATGTAAATATATATTATATGCATGCATATGTGAACATATATTACATATATGCATATGTAAATGTTCAATCACAGGAATGCATTATCTTTTTAAAAATAATCTGAAGTCCATAGTTTACGTTAGGATTCATTTATTTCCATGTAATTACATTAGGATTACATTAGGATACATTTTATGGTTTTGAACAAATATATAATAACATGTATCTATTATCACAGTATCATATAGAATATTTTCACTGCTGTAAAAATCTTCTGTGTTCTGCCGGTTTCTCTCTTCTCACCCCATCTCAACCCTGGCAACCAATGATTTTTTTTACTGTCCTCCATAGTTTTGCCATTTCCAGAATGTCATATAGTTGGAATCATACCGTATGTAGCCTTTTCAGATTGATTTCACTTATTAATATGCGTTTAAAGTTCCTCCATGTATTTTCTTGGCTTGATAGCTCTTTTTTTAGTGATGAATAATATTGCATTGTCTGGATATACCAGTTTATGTATCTACCTACTGAAGGACTTCTTGGTTGCTTTCAAGTTTTGACATTTATGAATAAAGCTGTTATAAATATCTGTGGGCAGGTGTTTATATGAACATAAGTTTTCAGCTCCTTTGGGTAAATACCAAGGAGCGCAGTTGCTGGATTGTATGGTAAGAGTATATCTAGTTTTGGAAGAAACTGCCAAGCTGTCTTACAAAGTGGCTGCACCATTTGGCATTCCCCCTAGCAATGAATGAGAATTTTGGTTGCTCCATATCCTCATCCGTACACGATGTCAGTTTTCTGGATTTTGTCCATTCTAATGGGTAGGTAGTGGTATCTCATTGTTATTGTGTTTTTTCCCTGATATGTGATGTGGAACATTTTTTCATATGCTTACTTGCCACTTGTATATCTTTGGTGAGGTGTCTGCTGAGCTCTTTGGCCCATTTTTTTCAGGTTGTTTGTTTTCTTATTGTTGAGCTTTAAGAGGTTCTTTGTATATTTTGGATAACAGTCCTTTATCAAGTACGTCTTTTGGAAATATTTTTCCTAATCTGTGGTTTTTCTTCTAATTCCCTTGATGTTGTCTTTTACAGGATGTACATTTTTAATTTTAATGAAGTCCAGTGTATCAATTCTTTCATGGATTGTGCCTTTGGTGTTGTATCTAAAAAGTCACTAACATACGCAAGGTCACCTAGATTTTATCCTATATTATCTTCTAGGATTTGTATAGTTTTGCATTTTACATTCAGGTCTATGATTCATTTTAATTTTTGTGAAAGCCATATGGTATCTAGATTCAGTTTTTTTGCATGTGGATATCTAGTTGTTTCAGCACTGTTTGTTGAAAAGTTGATCTTTGCTCCATTGTATTGACTTTGCTTCTTTGTCAAAGATTAGTTGACTATATTTATGTGGCTCTATTCTGTTCCATTGATCTATTTGTCTATTCTTTCACTATACACTCTCTTAATTACTATAGCTCTGAAGTAAGTTTTGAAGTTAGGTAGTATTAATCCTCCACTTTGT
The DNA here is from genome assembly GCF_000951035.1 of Colobus angolensis palliatus. NCBI lineage: Eukaryota > Metazoa > Chordata > Mammalia > Primates > Cercopithecidae > Colobus > Colobus angolensis. The sequence continues at coordinate 244,486 of NW_012114489.1, forward strand.
TCTTCTTCAATACTGTATTGGCTATTCTGAGCCCTTTGCCTCTCCATATAAACTTTAGAGTCAGATTGCTGATATTCACAACATAACTTGCTGGAATTTCCATTGGAATTGCATTACATATTGACAAAATTGGATCTTCCTACTCATGAACATGGACTATCCATTTATTTAGTTGATTTCTTTTATCAGAGTTTGATAGTTTTTCTCATATAGATCTTATACATATTCTGTTAGATTTATACCTAAGTATTTGATTTTGGGGTGCTAATATAAATGGTATTATGTTTTAATTTCAAATTCCACTTGTTCATTGCTGTTACACAGGAAAGTGATTGACTTTTGTTTATTAACCTTATGTCCTGCAACCTTGCTTTAATTGCTTATTAGTTCCAGGATTTTTTTTTTTTTGGTGTGGATTCTTTTGGATTTTTTACAAAGACTATCATGTCATTTGCGAACAAAGATCATTTAATTTCTTCATTCCCAATCTGTATAACTTTTATTTCCTTTTCTTTTCTTATTGTGTTAACTAGGACTTTCAATACAATGTTAAAAAGAGTGGTCAGAGGGGACATCTTTGCCATATTCCTGATCTTAGTGAGAAAGCTTCTAGTTTCTCACCATTGAGTATGACGTTAGCTGTAGGTTTCTTTGTAGATTTTTTTTTAATCAAATTGAGGAAGTTCTCCTCTATTCCTAGTTTACCAAGAGGTTTTCTTTTTTTTTTTAAAAAAAAATGATGAATGGGTATTGAATTTTGTTAAATTCTTTTTCTGCATCATTTATATGATCATGCATTTTTTTTCTTTTTTAGCCTATTGATGTAACAGATTACATTAATTGCTCACCTTGCCTCCCTTCATGGATTCATATGGATGAAAAAAGGCATGACACCAAGGGGTAACATAAGGACTTTTTTGGACCCCCTCCTAATTTTCATTGGTCATCTCCCATTGTTGACGTGGAAGACAGCTGACATTTCTCAATTAAGTGTTATACAAATATAAATTTAAACTCTCCATAGCTCAGCACCCTCCTCTCCTGTGCTTATTATCTTCCTAAAGCTCTTTTTATGCAGAAGTTCTAGAGTCTGGAGCTACCACTGAAGAAAATACTGGCAGAGGCAGGGGGATATTTTCTCCCTTATAGAATGTTTCTTTCCAGTTGGCACAAGTTTAGAGGTCCATGAGTCACGTAAGCTATAAGACCAGCAGTGTGAGACTCAGATAATGAATTTATCTGGGTGATTACTTTTCAAAACATTCAACCCAATGTTCCCCTTCAGACTACGTAGGGCGTATTAATCAGCTGTTTCCTCAGACAGCTGTTGCCACAATAGTGCTGCGTAACAAACAACCCCTAACCTCAGTGGCTTACAATAACAAGCATCTATCCTGCTCACAGGTCTGTACACTGATTGCGGTTCAGCTGGATACAGCTGAGTGACTGTTCTTCAAGCTTTTGGTTGCCTAGACTTGGCTTCAGTTGTAGTTTGGGTTCAGGTGTGCTCCACGTTTCTCATCACGGGGACCAGGCCGAGGTGGCAGTGGCTACTGGGGCATGGTCTTCTCATGGATGAATTTTGGAATGAAAGAACCAAGCCCAATTACACAACCACATTTAGGACTTTGCTTGCATCATGTCTTCTAACATGCCATTCTTCAAAACAAGTCACACGGCGAAGTCCAACATCAAAGGGGCAAGGAAATACAGTGTGCCAGTGAGAGGGGGAAGAGAATAAATATTTGTTGAACAATAATCCAAACTATCATATCAACTTTCCCTCTGGATTTCAAATGGAATAAACAACTTTCCCTACCCTTCTTTGTACATTTTCTGTGTGAATTGAGAACTAGGTATTTAAAGGAACCATCTCCTATTGCTTGTCCCCAGGAGGCCCACTTTTGCTCTCTGGAATAGAGGTTTTAGTTCTTTACATGCTGATAAGTCCCTCATCAATCTATTCCTATAATGTTTGTCTACTCATTAAGTTTTTTTAAATTCCTAGCTTGTCCGAATATTTTTTCCTTCACTATTGCATTCATTACCTACCCTTTAAGTAAGAGATAAACCATAAACCAACTAGAGTTGTTTATCAAGAATCTGATACACACTCAGCCATATACAGTATATTAGACACAGAAAAGTGTTCCTGCGAGTTCTTATCCTTAGGAACTCATAACTGAGTTTCTAAATTGGATTACATATTGAACTCTGTGATATTGACTTGGTGTGAGAGTTCACAGGTAAGAACAATTTTTCAAGGTAGAGATAGTTAAGACAAAGGTGGACCTTGATGAATGGGTAGAATTTTGCATAGAGGGAAAGGAAGAGGAGAAGAAAGGGTGTCACTGGAGGGTGAAGCAGCATAATCAAAGACCTGGAGGCAGAAGTAGGCCTGGAGTGGGCTAAGACTGCTCTATTACAGAATGCATGTTGTTTTAAGATTCCAGATTTCACAGATGGACATGTGGGTTGATTCCAAGTCTTTGCTATTGTGAATAGTGCCGCAATAAACATACGTGTGCATGTGTCTTTGTAGTAGAATAATTTATAATCCTTTGGGTATATACCCAGTAGTGGGATGGCTGGGTCATACGGTACATCTAGTTCTAGATCCTGATGGGTGCTGACGAGTTGATGGGTGCAGCACACCAACATGGCACAAGTATACATATGTAACAAACCTGCACGTTATGCACATGTACCCTAGAACTTAAAGTACAATAATAAAAAAAAAGATTCCAGATTTCATACTTCGAAATCTCCAAGCCAGAAGGAAGACAAATGGAAGAAGGCAAAGGCATGGCTTAGATAATGAACAGACTCTAGTAAATATGACTTCCTTGTCCACTTCGTAACTGCCAGGGTGCTGACCACCAGGCAGTGAAGCCTGCGCCAGGGCAGCCCTCAGTCACATGTGCCTCTGGAGACAACATTAAAGTCACCTGATCATAATAATACTCATTCCCATAGGTTCCCAGTGCCACTGCAGTGTTTCACTGTCCAGAAACCCTTTCACTGTCTAGGATCCAGAAATGATCTTTGACTCCTAGATCCCTGATACATGCTGCCTCTTGGGGGCTACTGATCACTACAGGACTGGGCATCCTCTTTCCAAAGTCCCCTTCTAAGTGAAAAATATCAATACATACTTTAGAAGATAAGTAATGTCTTGTCAGGTAGAACTTTACTGAGGAGACACTTTAGGATTATAAGCTGAAGACAAGAGTACTCTCCTGGGGTTGGAGTTGAATCTTAGACATACAAGATAGCCATATGACCTTGAGGAGGTTAATTCAGCTTTCTTGTAAAATGAGGGAGTTGTGATATATCTGTGGTTTTTATGCCTGGCTGCTCATCAGGATCATTGGGTAAGCTTAAAAAAGATCTCAATGCCCAAGCCCCATCCAGATCAATTCAGTCGCAATGTCTGTGGGTGGGACTTGGAGAATCAGTATTCAAAACAAAACAAAACAAAACAATAACGGGGAATTCAAATAGGGAGCCATTATTTTTAATGCTCTTTAAAACTTCTGCTAACTTTAAGGTTTGACAGTTCCATAGGATAGCAATAATTATAATAATATATAGCTGTTACTATTGGTGGACATTCAGTGAGTATTATATGCCACCTTACTAAACATTTTACATGAGTTATCCCATTTCTCACAACCACCCCATGACAAAAGTACCAGTCTTATTCCATTTTTCAGGTGCAGAAACTGAGTCACAGAGAGGTTGAAGTTATTTCTTCAAAGATTACATTGCCAGAAAGGGAAGGTTTTAGGTTCAAATTTGGAAGTCATGTATCTGACTCAAGATCTTTGACAGTTAGACAAACTATATATAAAAATTATAAAAATAACCCCATAGGAGATAAAGATGAGGCCAGATATTTCATAGTGGTGGGAGTATGTGTAGTGAGGGAAGTGCTAAGTCAGGGTGGAAGGGTATGGTAAGACCAATCTCACTTGTTCCCCTGATTCATATCCAATATTTTGAGTACTTTTAGATTGAACTATTAAATTATACCCGAGGATCTGTCCTTTGTGTGATAAGTTCCTGCTCTGCTATATTTTCTAACTTAAAAGAACAGGTAAAAGACTCAACATGGAATGTGACACAGACGGTCTCTACTAAGGGATATTTCTACCTATGAAACAGGCTTGCCAGTTAGTTTCCAAGGCTCTGATTTGCTGATAATTCACAGTCTTTTGGCTTGGCTCCCTAGCCCATCTCTCAGTGCCTGCATATTTAAAGCCGTCCCTGTCAGAAGGGAAATTGTAGGTAAAAGAACTCCACTTCCTGGTAATCTGATGGTCATTAAAACATGGTCATTGACCAAAACCCTTAATGTGAGTTCTTCAGTTGGCTTATGAACACACTTCTGAGAGGATTAACTGCAAAGCATGTTTAATGGAGGGCAAATCACTCAGTCACAAGCAACACAAATGGATGCAAGTTTCACATTCTGGAAAGCTTCTTGGGAGGAAATGCTTGTCATACTATGCAACAGAGGTTGTTCATTGTCATTCAACATGGGAAATGCCACAATGCCTACATTTGGGCATTTAGTTCTTGTTTAGCAGATTTCTGAAGACACAAAGTGGTGAGAAGAAAACACTGTAAATTAAGCTGTCAAGTCCATGTGTCTAGCTTAACGTAAATATGCATATACTCTGTCATTAAAAGCTCAGTGATGCTCTTGACCACCAGAGGAGGAGGAGGAGGAGGAAGAAGAGGAGGAGGAGGAGGAGGAGGAGGAGGAGGAGGCGGCATTTTTCTGTGAGTTTCTAACTTAGGTTTCCTTTTTTCCAGAGTTTGCTTTTTCAACTGTAACATACTTTTCCTGCAATTTTAAGGATTCTGTAGCCAGCTTACTTGCATGCATCCATTCATTCATGCATTCGTGCATGCATCCATTCATTTATGTATTGGTTCTTTCAGCAAGTATGTGCTGAATGCCAACTAAGTGCCAAATCTCTTAGTCATGTTTCCGTGTGGCTGGGCCAACAGTTTTCCTGAAGCTTGGATAGTATTTTCCATCTAAATTTTCTTCCATAGATGAATAACTATATTTGTTACACGATAATTATCAAATGTGTGCCTCTTTATTAAACTTGTGTTATAAAACAGACACAACATTTAAAAAGGCTATTTAATTGCAACTTGTAAGGTAAACCAGCCTAAGATAAAAAGGCTCCCTTTGTTCCCCATTTGATAACTGTGGTAATGCCTGGTCTTCCTCTCTCTTAACTTTTACATCTTTAGAGAAGGAAACCTTTGGCTCCTTTTTCTCGTCTGCTTGCCTTGGTGCTGAACTCCCTGAGTTCATCCTGGCTTTACTGTTCTGTGACTTTGCTTTGATCTAAAGTGCTCATAGCTTCTTCATTCACAACAAGACTGCAGCTTCTCTCTCAGTTTCTGCCTCCATCAGCTGCCAGAGGAGGAGTCCTGTGCGGGGTGGGGAGGGGAGAGAATGACACAGCATCTCCTCCTCATTTCCTTTCCTTGCATCCACTTCTCCCTCTCCCTCTCCCTCTCCTCCCACCTCTCCTCCCTCTTCTTTCTCCCTCCCTCTCGCACCTTTCCTCCTCCTCCTTCTTCCTCCTCTGTCTTTCTTCTTTCTTGCTTATTTTTCTACTAGGCAGAAAAATAAGAAGAGGAGGAAAAATGTCTCACACAAGGTGTTTGAGATGGATAGAGTAATTTTCTCATTCCTTCCCACACCCTTCTCTCTTTCTTTTCTAAAAGAATAAATGACTTTATTTCTTTTAGCTCACCCACCTCAATCCCTTTCATCTTGATTTACTTGTTGGGGTGGAAGAAGCAGAGCTGGATATAGCTTCACTAACAGGTAATACTTTTCTTGGTGGTTCTAGCAAGAGGTTACCAACACAAAAATTTATAACCTCAATAATAGAGTTATTCAGAAACAGTTTTTTTTACAGACCCTGTATGATTCACACAGAGCAAAAACACCTCACTGACATTTAAACGATATTTTAAAGCAAGATTTAAACTGTTTTCCTTACACTCATTATCAGTGTTAGGGTATTTTCTCAGTGCTATTGCAGAATTTGTGCTGATCTAGCCACACAACTGCAAGTGAGTTCCCCTTGAGACCAAGGATACATTCTGCCAAGGTGGTAAAGATGGAAGCTAAGAGGACCACTTAAAAGTCACTTAAAACTTGTAGATTTTTAACTGATTCAGTCAAACAGCTATATTGATACTATTTGGTCATTTGCTTATCATGAAAATATCCCTGAACAACTTGGATTTATAATGCATGATTTAATATGTCAGCACTCAGAAGAAGATAATCCAGGGTTGTAAACAATATTTTGACTGTCAACTAAATTTAAATATATCCATTACTGGAATCTTATTCAATGGTTTTAAACACAGATATATATATTTTTTAATTTAAAGTAGTACATTTTAAAATATGAAATTTCCTTTATGGTCAAATTTTTAAATTCTTATAAAATTTAAAACATTACAACTGAATTTGAATAATCATCTTAAACCTTTGGGCCTTTTGATTTTCCCTGAGAGAATTAAAAAAATGTGTTTTAATGAAATAGGTAGAAATGCTATGATTAAGGTACTACATTCATTTGGGTCACAATTCTTGGTACAGAGTGGTTGTTTATTAACATTATTTTTATTTAAAAAAACTCAGTAAAATTATTGATTTGTTTTGGGGAAAAGTATTTCTAAGAAATCTTTAGCTTTTTGTTCAACTTGATAACTCTGTCCATGAAAATGGTATGTGTTGTAGGGGGGAGTCTTTCAACACCAAAAGCCACAAATTCCCCAGAATTTGCAGTGTTCTAGCACAAAGGAGGGAGTAAAAAAGGAGCATTTGAAACTGTCAAAATGTAAATGACACATTTAAGGTACATTCATCTGGCACAGTAACACTTTACAATTTTTTTTTTATCACACCTCACATATTCAGTTTCCATCATTTTCAAAACGTGACATTTTAATATAGGATTTTATGACTTTGAGATTTTGCCCATATATAGACATCTATCTTGATACTGTACAATAAACTACTTCTGTCTTCTTTTCCTGGACTAGATTTGAAGACTAGGTTAAGTTCGTGTTAAGATTGCCCCTTCCCTGGCTGCCAAGACAACCAGAGAGAGGCCCTTGGGATTCACCTCTTGGCAAGCACACTAGAGGTGCTCCATCCACCTTCCATCTTGCCCTCCTCACCTCCACAACGTGACAAAGAGACCAGTCCAAAGAAGAAAGCTGTGAATAAAACTGCTCTTCCATTTCCTCCTCAGGACCAAACCCATGATATCTGACATCCTTTAGTTACCACCAAATAGTTAATCCGCCCGGGTCCCCCTTACTGCTTTTTACCCATAAACCATTTGTTTGTCTCTTATGTTGACTCAGCTCCCGAAAACTTCTTTATTCCTCAAGTCCTTTCACTCTGCCCACTGGAAAAAAACCTCTTCCTATGAACATCTCCTTTACCTTCCTGATCTAACTTAGGATTACTCAACCTTGGCACTACTGACATTTTGGGTGGGATCATTTGTTGTGGGCTGAGCTGTGTGTTGTGGGATGTTGAGCAGCATCCCTGGTCTCTACCTACGGGAAACCACTATAGCACCCCCAGACTCCCACCAGCTGTGACAGCCCAAATTGCTTCAAGACATTGCCAAATGTCTTCTGACCCAGGGGGAAGGGGATATCACTGCCAGCTGCGAACCACTGATTTAACCCATCTTACTTCTGGACCTGTTGGGATTGTGTCCTTCTTGCTCTGCCCCCTCTGCCTCAAAAAATGAAAGCTCCTTTGAAACATATGCCACCGTCCTACGAATCTTTTGTTCTACTACTGACCTTTTGTTGTGTCTACTGAGCTCCTGGTCACCTCTTTTCTTTTGATGGAGATTTTAGCCCATGGCTCCGTCTCTCCGTCCCTCCCTCTCAAATATTACTCTGGTGATTGCTGCCCTGTAACTTTCATATCCAAAAAGATCTTCTACTAAAACCTCCGGCCTCTAAGTTACTTGATCCTCCTGATCCAAGTTAAACCCAAATCTCTGCCCATTTTACATGAGGAGCAGAATGTCATTGGAAAACAACAACAACAACAACAACAACAACAAATGCAACCCTTCTATTGGCCTCACCTCAAATTGATGACTGGAAATTTCACCTTACTTGACTGTCCTATAACATTCCCGGGGGCAGTTTGCTCTCCCCCTCTCTCTGAGACTATTTCATAACTCTTTTTTTCTCAAAAACTCCAGTACTGCCTCTTCTCTTGCTCTTCTTAATGACTTTGTTTCTTAATTCATTGAGAAAAAAAGAACTACTCAGAAAAGGGCTATCTCATTCTACTAAAACTAACTTGACTAACTTACTTGTAGGTATCTATAACATTATATTTTCCCCCTTCCTTCCTGTCACAATGATTCTGTTACCACCCCTCTCTAGGGTCACCCTGTCCCCTCGCGTATCTCCCTTCATCTGCTCTCAATGACCCAAGGACCTTGTTCCTTTACTTTTCCCCTTTTCTTGTGCATCATTCATACACCCCTCTCTACCATCAACATATATACATGCTGTACTATCTTCCGTCGAAACAACCACAACCTCATCTCTACATACTGGCATGACTCAATCCTATGCTTTTTTCTCTCCTCTCCTCTTCTCCCCTCCCCTCTCATCTTCTTTTTGCCTTCTCTATCAATATTTACTTTCTAAATGGTCTAAATGAGTTCTACAACCTTTAATAAAATTTATATGCTAATGATTGCAATTTACACCTCTACTTTTTATTTTTAGCTCTGAGTTTACATATCCAGCTGCCATTTAATTGGATGCCTCCCCAGCACTTTCAACTTAACATGTCCAAATGTGAACTTCTGATTACCCCCTAAAACCTTTACTTTTCTAGTGTTAACACTTCAAGTAACTTTAAAAAGATGCTCTGGCTAAAAATCCGGAAGTCATGTTGATTGTGTCTTCTTTTCTGCCCACCCTATATCCCTCTCATCAAGTCTGGTCAGCTCTACCTTCAAAATAGGTCACAAATTTGAACTCCACCCATTATCATTTCCTAGTCTAAGCCACCATTATCTCCCGGGCTCCCACAATAAGTCTCCTAACTGGTTTCTCTGCTTCCACTTTTACTCCCCTAGAGAATCGTCTTCACACATCTGATACAGTACTCTTTTAAAACTTGTAAATCAGATTTTGTCACTTCTCTGCTCAAAATTGTTCACCAGAATTCCATCACATTTGGTATAAAAGTCCATGTCCTACTGCGTCCTGGGCAGATCTGGACTCTACCTGTGATGATTAATTTTATGTGTCAACTCAGCTGATTACACACACACACACACACACACACACACGCACACACAGAAGAATCATGTGTCATTTAATAAGAAGGTTACATTCTGAGAAATGTATTGTTAGACAATTTCATCATTGTCCATACATCTTAGAGTGTACTTTCACTAACCTAGATGGTACAGCCTACTATACAACTAGGCTACATGGTCTAGCCTGTTGCTCCTAGGCTACAAACCTGTACAGCATGTGACTGTACTGAACACTATCATAGCACACCGGCAAGTATTTGCATACCTCAACATATCTAAACACAGAAACATATCTAAACATACCTGCACAGTAGAAATACAGTATTGTAATCTTATAGGACCACTTTCATATATTCAGTCCGTCACTGACTGAAACATTGTTATGCAGCACATAACTCTATCTACCTACCTACCTACCTACCTACCTACCTACCCATCCATCTATCTCCCATTGGTTCTGTTTCTGTGCGAACCCTGACTAATTCACTACCAAGTCTCATTATTTTGTATTGCTCTCCTCCCCCCTCACTTTGCCCTAGCCACACTGGCCTCCTTGCTGTTTATCAAACACACATGGCTCCTTTCAGCTCCTTGGCCTTTGCTGTTGCTGATACCCCATCACCTGTGATTTGGGCATGTTTGGCCCCCTCGCCAGGCAGTGTGCACATGACACAATGGAAGCAAGCACACCATCCATTATCATGCCAGTCAAAAAATGTTTGTGTTCATTGAACTTCCTTTACTGATAATTAGATCATGAGGGCACCTTGAAAAATACAACTTGTAACTCACCAGCCATTGCTAGAGATTTTATAATTCAAGTGGCTGCTACAGGGCCCTGCACCTGACAGAATCCCAATGCAACAGCTCTTGGGACATTCTGAGAACTCTGCCTGTGGTTTTGTGGCACAAATCAAACAATGACTAATCCCAAAAGAGACTTTGTAATCCCTTCCCTCACCAGTTAAATAATGCCTTTCAGAATCCTGCCGCATTTGACAACACTTCTTTTTTGACTCTCTCTGGGTCTTCTGCTTGGGAAGACTCGGGGAGACTCACTGAACTCACTTTGGCATGGCACGATTTTCCTTTGTCTGGTGAGCAATACATTCAGCTTTGATTTTTCAGCTCTGCTGCTCTGGTTATTTCAATATGACAGTGCCTTAATGATTTCATTTTCTTCCCCTTTACTGTTTTAGGCCTTCAAAAAAATTTTTTTAGGAGTTTCGCTACTTACTGTTGGTCTCTTTGTTTTCCCGAGTCCCTTTGTGGAAACATGGTAATTTCTCTTCTGAGAAAGGAAGGATTTTACTGACCTGGATTAGGGACAATCCTGCCACTGTTTTAGGTAGTTTGTTCTGAAATATTATTACAGAAAATTACATTCCTGAAACCCCATCAAATCTGAACCCTTTTCGGGCATTCCTGAACTCTCCCCTCCCCCACCAAAAAACCCCAAATCCCCTAAACTTTAATTACTATAGCTATTTATTTTGGTTCCTCTCTGTGGGCGAGATTTACATTAATTAGAGTATAATGAAGCCTGCCCTTTCAAACAAATGGATTCCTTTGTTTGTGCTCATTTGGGCAAACCGACTGCACTGTGTGTGATTTCGCAAAAGGGAGGCACTGAAAACAACTCATACAAACCAGACCCCCGGACCTAACCTGCCCCAGCCTTCCCAAGATACCTGCAGCATTACACACTTGAGATTTGTGAACAGAGACCTGTATATAGAATTTTTGGTCTTGTTGTTTTCCTACCTGCAGGAGAGACACATTTTCTCGGAAAACATTTCCCTCTCTGCGGCTTTCTGGTTAGTATTCAGGCCACCACCTCTGTTATCAGACGGTGGCAACAAAGCTTTTCCGCCTGAATCTTCTGCGAGGTGGCGGGGGAATGGATTGCACAGTAATGAGCTGTTTTTGCAGGCTTCCTTCGGGAGCCTTTTCTTATATCCCTTGGCAAGAGGAACTAATTCAAAACAGCAACCCAACCCTTGGGCATCTAAAACTCACAGAAATTCAGCTGACTTGACAGGAAGAGGGTCTCCCTGAAAATCAGTACTGTAAATCAGAGCTTTGTTCTCTGAGGGAAGGGGTGGCTAGAGGTTTTCTGGCACCTCTTACATAACCTTATATAAGACTTTTATCCCTATTGCTGTTTTAAAGCCAACTGAAGATGGTAGGGAGCGTGCTGGGAGCTGCTTTTCTTTCCTGATCATGCTGTTTCATCCTCTAAGCAACATGAACTGAGAGGCTCAGAGTGTTTCCTCTTGGAGAGGCAACCACAGACTGTTTTACTTTTCATGAACTTGATCAGACAGACTTAATCTTCTTGAGGGCAGGGCCAGCGATTTTTATTTTTATACCTCTAGTTGCTAACACAGAGCCTGGCATTAGTAGACCCTCAGTGTACACTCGGTGGATGTCAGATGGCTGGTGGGGCTGGCAGTGGCTGTGCTGATTCTGTTTACGTAGCAAGCACTGCTGCTGCCTTGCTGATGTTCGTGCTCAGGTGTTACCTCTGCATGTGCTCCCATTTCTTTCGGCTCCAGCCTGCAATTCTTTTTCTGTCCTGTCTCCAGTTGTTAGTTCTCCTTCTTTCCATCAAAATATGATGGCTTTCCTTCCTTACGGACTTTTCTGTCTCCAGCCCCAGTAATCTGCTATACCCACACACACACACGCGCGCGCACACACACACACGCGCGCGCACACACACACACGCGCACACACACACACGCGCGCACACACACACACACGCGCGCACACACACACAC
>NW_012114489.1:256958-317949 GCF_000951035.1 Colobus angolensis palliatus
CGCACACACGCGCGCACACACGCGCGCGCACACACACGCGCGCACACACACACACACGTTGTCTCCTAATTCTTTTGTAGGTTCTAATTTGCTTCTCCTCCATCCTCACATCACATCTTCCCCTTTACCCTCAAGGGTCTCCTCATTCTTTCAACCCAAAATGATCCTCATTCATCCCAGGTTCTGCTTTGTTTCTACCTTTTCTTAGTCCTCATTCTATGCTTTTGATGGGTTTTACCCCTTCACCCTCTGGTGACTTCCTTTTATTAAATATCTCTTAACTTGCTGAAGGTTGGAATCGAGAAGGGGTGGTCTTGACCTTTTAGATTTATATTGCTAACCAGTGAAATACCCCAACAATGGTGGTTTAATGGGTACAATGGTAGAAATTGCATATGTTCCCTTTGAATGTGTGGGATAATTATCAAGAGGGCTAGCTAAAAAACATCGTAGTGTTTTGTTTGATTTAAACTACTGGTCTCAACTAGGAACAATTTTGCTGCCAAGGGGACATTTGGCAATGTGTAGAGACATTTTTAGTTGTCACAACTGGGGGCTAGGAGCAGGGATACAGAAGGACACTACTGGCATCTAGCGGGTAGAGGCCAGGGGCGCTGCTAAACATCTACGGTACACAGGAAAAGCCTCCACTACAAAGGCTTATTGGGGCCAATATGTCCATAGTGTCCGGGTTGATGAACCCTGGCTTATACCTTCTCTCCCTTTCTTGGGACCTTTCTGCCCTGTCTCTTGATGGCCTGGGTCCTCACAACCTAATCCTGTCACTGTGTCTCATGGCCCTAGTTGCTGTGTTTGCCCACTGCCTGGAGAGCACCCCATGCTTGGTTTTAATCTCCACAGTGAAAGCTAATCATGAACATTCTTCAGTTCGTGGAATCCCGGCTAGTGGGAGCAGGAAGGGCCTTTACAAGCTTTTATAATCTGTCTTCTGACTCTTCAGAGTAAAGAGAAGTGACTTTGCTAAGGTCACACAGCTACCCACAGGCTGGTCTGGGGGCTATGGCCCTGGTGGCCCTGTTCCCATCCCTCTTCTGTTTATACTCACTGCTTTTGGTCAAAAAGGGAACTACAAGCTAACTGCTTGGACAAGGGCAAGAATCAGATTGATTGGCTCATCCAAACAGGGATATAATTGTGCACTTCTCAGTTTGCCAGGTTGCTATGAAAACACGTTTTTCAGCATTTCATCCTTTGGGGCTTTCTCAAGGGTCTCTGCTGGCTGCAAGTTATGGCTGATGCACTTTACCGTCCTCTGAGAGGGGATGCGGTGACTTGACCAGGTAAAACACAATTCTAAGCAGGTCATTAGAAATGAAAATTTGGGGGAGGCAGAACTGCCACTTCTCTTTATCTCAGGCCATGAAGTCAGCTATGCACTAGGTCAAGAAGTACCTGAATCTGGGGTGGAAAGGAGCGTAAACTCAAATCTTCTCCAGTGAAGAGCCACAATTTGAGACAATTACTAGGCAAACTGCGGCAACTTCCACGTATTTTCTCCTTCACCTCTCCCCAAACCACCACATTTTATCAGTGAGCCAAAGTATTTTTGGAGGAGAGGGAGAAGGGCTGGGCTCATGTTTTTCCAAGTAAGATTCTTTGACCTAGAGGCCTCAGAATGGCTTGGGATAGGTGTAAAAATGCATATTCCCAACCCTTCCGAGATCGACATTTACTAGCTCTGGGCAGGGGAGGCAAACACTGAAAGTGTTATTAAGCTGCCAGGGCATCCTTCTGTAGTCATAAGTTTAAGAACCATGGATCCAGACTCTTGAATGATAAAGCTTTTTCTCCCTGAAACAATTCCAGAGAGTCAGAAGCTTTTGGACAATGTGTGAATCTCAGAGAGAAAACCTGCTACTAAAAAAGAAAAAAACCAACAAAAACCTGGCTCTTTTGGTCAGATATTATGGTCATAAGATGGCTGAGTTGGCTTGGAGCTTTGAAGATGTAAAGGACACAACTTCCCAGGGAAGCATCAGGCTTTGCTCCTGTTTAAAGTTTTGAAAGAGCTGGAACTGACCTTCTTTTGCGCTCCTGGCACCTTTGGATACCCTTTGAGACCTGTGAGTAAAGAGAACATTTTCCTTGGGGACTGCTTATTACCTACCTCTCCAAGGGCCCCGAAGGTGCCTGCTCATTGACCTACCTTGAACAGATACATACATGTTTTAATCAAGAACGCTCACAGGCCTTGAGCATGTTACTCATTTCAACAGTAATGCTCGTTGGCTTTTTACTTTCCCCTAAGCATGAATAGCTTTCCAGGGGCGATGACACTTCACCTATGCAGCTAGCCACATTTCCTGGGTTGGCGCTTCTGTTTATTTACTTGTATTTTGTTGGACCAAGTTTTAAACTCGGCCCTCCTTTTCCTCTTTCCAAAACCCTTAGTCATTTGCAGAATGGAAGCTGTCATGCTCTTTCGTCACCCCACTATCCAATAAGCACAATGTCTCCCTAAGCATAGACCATGTTCTCTTTTCCTTTCGGAAAGAGATGCAGAACACAAATTCTTCTGTTTTGTGCAAATAAACTGTGTAATTATCTGACCTTAGGTGATCATTGCTTAATTTTTTAAATTTTGGAGTGGAGAGAAAAGTGAAGAGTGACAGTACCCAACTGAGTCCTATAAACTCCTCTAAAACAAATTTCCAAATTTTGAGATCAATCAGATCCACTAGCTAGTCCCTTATTCTCTGCTGTTTGTCTGCTTCCTTACCCCAGGACCTTTGCACTTGTTGTTCCCAGCTTCCTATGCTCTTCATCAGATATTCACTTGGCTAGCCCTGCTCATTTGCTTTCTGCAGCACTCTGCCCAAATGTTCCTTCTACATGGAGGCCTTCTCCAACCATCCATCCCATGGTGCTCCATCTTCTCCTTTCCCTGCTTTAGTTCTCCCCACATATGACAAATTTTGTACAGTTCTGTGTGTGCATTTCCCCCACCATAGGGCAAATTTGCTGAGGGCAGGGTTTTCTCTGTTCAATGCTATAGTCTCAGCACCAACACCAGTGCCTGGTATATAGTAGACACTCAAGCAGTACTGGATGTGTGAATGAATGAATAAATGGATACAGAAATAAGGCCCCGATGACTATCTTCTTTGTATATAAATTCTTCCCAGAATGAACATGCATGTAAAGAGAGAAGTCATGAGCTACAGAAGTCTGATAAAGATGGACCTTCCACCTACCTCTAAGTCTGTGCTGATGGTTTCTCTTCACTAGCAACTGCTGTGCCCAGAAACCATGGGAGGCTTCAAACAAATAATAACAGAGAAAAATCCTTTCACTTTCATTGGTAGAAAACTTCACATCAAGCAGGCATAGCAGACGCTGTCTGTTTCTGCCTACTGAATCAATATTTGAATCTCAGTATTCACTACCAAACAGGAAAGACTGGGCAAGATGTAAAACTAAACACATCTACTCTTGGCCTCCATTATTAACATTACTTCCTGCAAAATATGCCACAGTCAAATGCATGCATCTTTTTGATAATGCCACTTTTCCACACACAGCAACTAAAGAACAGGATTACATGTGTGTGTATTTATAATATACGAAAATATATATACAGTACAGGGACCAATTATTCCTGATTGTGGGTGTTATTGTGCATTTGGAATGTTTGGCAGCATCCCTGGCATCTACCCACTAGAAGCCACTAATATCTTCCTCCTAGTTATGACAACCCAAACTGTCTCCAGACACTGCCAAATGTCCTTCGGGGGAGGGGTCAAAATCACCCCCAGTTGAAAATCACTGAGTTAAACGAAGAAGACAGACTCTCAGGACTTCTGAGTCAGGAGGCCTGGGATGGGGCCTGGGAATATGTGCTTTAAAACAGTTCCCCCAGTTACATGTGATAATCTGCCAGAGTTGAGAACTACTGCCCAATTTATTCTCCTTGGTGATGGCAGCATGTTCCTCATTCTAAGGTCCTGGCAAGGATCCAGTTTTCAACTAACTGAAAGTAGAATGTCAGAAAAATATACATCCGAGGAAAAATAGAGGAAAGTGAGTTATTGCTATTTCCCCTCCACTTCTCCCTCTCCGTGAAGTGAGAGACACTGACTCTGACACAAACTAAATTGTCAAGTGACAAAATCGGAGGCAGTGTCGTCTCACACATGAAACGAAGAAATAAATAGAAATGGAAGTGTTTGCTTTTATCAGTCTGTGGACACCTGGGCACTCTGACTAATACCACGAGGAGACCTGGGACTTTTGCTCAGTGTCATAGTGATGGAGTTTAGACCAGTCCCTGAAAAAGCGGATCATCAACAGTCCATGGAGTTAAGAATCTAAAAGGAAAATGGCAACTCAGAAGATGTGGCTCTAACATTTCACCACTTAGCCATTAATTTTGATGTGACTGTTTTTAAGGGCTTCTTTCCATTCCTGCAGCTCTCTAAATCGTGACCTGGCATGCGGTGCCACTTATTTTTCATTTCCAAAGTGGATAAGCAGAGATAGCATTATGGAGACACAGAGACCCCAGACATCTAGCGTATCCTTGTGTATAAGGTCTGTCTTTTTTTCTCTCTCTTTTCTTGTACAAATGTGGATACTATTAACATTTAGCTTGAACCATAGGAAATTGCCATTTTTGTACATTTAAAAAATGATAGAATAGTGACATTTTATGTAGATAATTTTAATCTTTCCTATGTCTCCTTCTTCCCCTGACCCCCTTTCTCTCTCTGCCTCTCTCTATCTGTTCATGGCTCTATCCTCTATTCTCCTGCCTTTGCAAGCACATGTGTACTACCCAGAATACCAGCTGTGTAGGTCAATAGATGTTACTGGGAAAAATTAAGAAAAAGAAGAGGTTTCCAAATTTCAATAACTGTTAATTTGAAAACCCACTGATGCACTTCATATATCTGGAGGGGAGGCCCTGTGGTCCAGCATAACCAATGACGTGTGAAATTCTTGATCCTACCAAATGGAACAGTCCTGATGAGAATGTTCATTTGTTTGTGTCACCATTCCTGCCTTTGCATAGTATTGCTTTTTTCTTTTTTCTGAACTCTCACATTCAAAGGAATTTTTCCAGCTCTGGGGATGTAGTATTAGAGGAATTAAGACTCCGGGGGGGGCAAAAATCTCTATATATGTACTGACCGATAAACAAACCCAGACAAACAAGCTATGTTGTGCTGCCTGGTATACAGTTTCCTGTCAAAGCTTACTTTCCAGGTTAGAGCTCAGGCTTTTGCAGCATCTTTGTGAGCTTCTATAAGTGGACCTTGTTGACTGTCCTTACTCCGCTTGCCAACCCCACTTCTGTCTCCTGGATCACAAATGGGATCTGTCACCTTCTCGTGGATGTTACACTTCAAGTCACAATCCCTTTGTTCCTCTGTGCATAACATGCTTACTTGGTTTCTCTTCATTTCTTCATCCCTTTTATACATGCATGTGTGCATTCACACGTGGTTCATATAGCCACATTCTTAGTAATTTACATGCCAAATATTATGTTTTCCTGTTGTGATTTGGACAATACAGGAAAGCATAGAGAAGAAAATAATAATTGCCCTTACTCCAAAATAAACACTATTCACATTTCAGTTCATGTTCTCACGTTTTAATGCACATATGTTACATTGGGGTCATACTGTATGTAATATTACAACATTTATTCACTTAAAATAATCTTCAGAGCATTTTCTCATCATTTACTATTATTTCAAAGGATGCTTTTTAATATATGCTTAGTATTACTTTTATATGGTATGTCTGTTCTTGTGTTATTAACCATTTATTTTTAATAATTAATATGATGCATTAGTGGACTTTGTTCTATATACCATTTATTGTAACCTTCACTGTTTTATTAAAATAAATTTATGGAAATTGCATTACTGGGTTAGAAGGTATGACCTTTGTCAAAGTTCTTGATATATATTTCCAACTTACATCCTAAAATGTTTGTATCAGTTTACATTTTCACCACCAGCATAATGAGGCTATTTCTCTGTATTTTTCCCACTTTGACTGGGAGAATATATGTTATTTAAATTTGCACTTTGTTGATTTCTACAACTGGGCTCTCATATTACTTGCCCTATGTATTTCTTTGTGAATTGTCCGTGTCTGGACTTTATCTTAAAGGCAAAGGGAAGACACTAAACATTTTTAACTCGGGGAGTAACAAGATTAGATTAGTATTTTCAAAAGCTCATTTTGATAATAGTAAAGAGAATGGATAAGATTACAAACAGGGAAATGAGTCAGGAGACGGGTAGTGATCTTGGGAAGAGATGATGGCGACCTGCCCCAGAATGATAGTAATGGGACTAGAGGAAACTGAATGGTTCAAAAGATATCCAGGAGGTAGAATATATGGGATTTTTTAGACATAGGTCATCAGGGTGAGGTACCGGATCACAGTTTCTCAACCGCAGCACTACTGACATTTGAGGCTGGAACATTCTTTGTTGTGAGGGAACGTCCTGTGCAGTGCAACATCCCTGGCTTCCCCTGGCTACACGCAAATATCACCTCTTTCCCTAGGGTGACAACCAAAACTTTCTCTAGACATCAACAATTGTTTCTGAGTGCCAAAATGGGCCCTGGCTGAGAACCACTGGACGAGTCAATGATGATTTCTAGGACTTGGGCTTGGGTAACCCAGAAAGAGAACACGGAGAGAGGAGCAGATTTCAGTGGTGAGGAAAACAGTGATTCACACACAGTTTTAGACATGTTGATTTTGAATTAATGGTAGGAAAGACAGTAGTAGGCAATTATAATAGTATGGGCTCTGAAGATCTGGCCTGGTGATAGCTTCTGAGCCTTTGGCATACGGATGATGATCAATGGGAATGAGTACGGTGAGAAGGGAACTGGGCTTAGGGTAGAAAGAACATGGAAGGTTCTCAATATTTAAGAAAGAAGAAAAATGTATCAACGAAACTCATAAGGGGTTGTCAGAGAAGCAGGTGGAAAACTAGAAGAGTGAGGTGTCATGGAGAGCAAGGTAAGAGACTTAGGAGTAGCAGAAGCCTCTTACTGTGTCACATGCTGCGAGAAGTCAATTACATTAAGGAATGAGGAGTATTCACCGGAACTAGTAGGCAGGAAACTCTTAACCATCTTGGCAACGTTCATTTCAACTGAGTATTGGGGTAGGAAGCCAGACTGAAGTTGGTCAAGTGGTCCCTGGGAGGTCAAGAAGTAAAAGCAGAGAGTATGAACTATTTTTTAGGAAGATTTGCTGACAACATTTTCTATTCAGTAGCTAGAGAATTAAGTGGGGCTGAGGGAAGATTTGTTAATTTTAATTTTTAAAATTAAACTTGTAATTTTGACATAACGGTGGTAGATTCACATGTAGTTTTAAGAAATAATACTGAGAGATTCATGTACCCTGTACTCAATTTCTCCCAATGATAACAGCTTTCTAAACTATAGTATAAATATCACAACCAGGATATTGACATTGATACAATCCACCAATCTTATTCAAAATTTCCCAAATTACTTGTACATGTGTGTGTATATTCTATTTAGTTCTATGTAGTTTCATCATGTGTAGAGTTGTGTATCCACCACCAGTCAAGATACAAAGGCCGGGCACGGTGGCTCATGCCTGTAATCCCAGCACTTTGGGAGGCTGAGGCGGGCGGATCACAAGATCAAGAGATCGAGACCATCCTGGCCAACATGGTGAAACCCTGTCTCTACTAAAAATACAAAAATTAGCTGGGTCGGCACGTGCCTGTAGTCCCAGCTACTTGGGAGGCTGAGGCAGGAGAATTGCTTGAACCCGGGAGGCGGAGGTTGTAGTGAGCCAAGATCATGCCACTGTACTCCAGACAGGGTGACAGAGTGAGACTCCATCTCAAACAACAACAACAACAACAACAAAACAAAACATTTCCCTCACGTTGCCTCTATAACAACATCTGCCTCCCTCCCACACTCCCACTCCAACCTTAACCCCTAGCAAACACTGTTGTTTACTATTTCTATAATTCCATCATTTAAAATATTATAGAAATGGAATTATACAATACATAGCCATATGGAATGGGCTTTTTACACTCAGCAAAGTTCCCTGGAGATTCATCCAAGTTATTGTGTGTATCAATAGTTCATTCCTTTTTATTAGTGAATAGTAGTCCATGGTATAGATGTATTACAGTTTGCTAAAACATTCACCCCACTGAAGGACATCTAGGTTGTTTCCAGTTGCTATAAACACTAGCTCACAGGGTTTTGTGTTTGCACACATTTTCATTTATCTGGGGTAAATGCCCAAGAGTGCAATTGCTGGGTCGTACAGTATTTGCACTTTCAGTTTTATGAGAAACTGCCAGAATGTTTTCTAGAGTGGCTGTACCATTTTACATTCTCACTAGCAATGTAGGAGTGATTCAGTTTCTCTGCATCTTCATCAGGATTTGATGTAGTCTCTTTTTTTTTTTTTTCCTACTTTAGTCATTCTGAGAGACATGTAGTAATATTACATTGTGGTTTTAATTTGCATTTTTCTAATGACTAATGGTGTTGAACATCTTTCCTATGATTATCTGCCATCTTCAGTGAAATATTTGTGTATGTCTTTCCCCCATTTTCTGTTTTTTTTTTTCTGTTGACTTTTGAGAGTTCTGTATTCTATATACTTGCCCTCAAGAGTTCTGTATTTTATATACTTGTTGGATATGTTGTTTGCAAACAGTTTACCTCAGCAGTCTATAGCTTTTCTTTTCACAGGTTCTTCAACAGAGTGAAAGTTTTAATTTCAATGAGGTTCAGTTTATCACTTTTTTTCTTTTATGACTCGTGATTTTGTTTTTGTTATCATTGTGTTTTTGAGACAGAGACTTGCTCTGTCTCCAGGCTGGAGTGCAGTGGCATGATCAGAGCTCACTGCACACCAGCCAAAATGCACTCAAATTCCAAAATCCTGGGCTCAAGTGATTCTCCTGCCTCAGCCTCCTGAGTAGCTAGTTCCACAGGTGTGTGCCATCACACCTGGCTAATTTTTTGTTTGTTTGTTTTTTATAGAGACAGGGTCTCACTATGTTGCCCAGGTTGTTCTTGAACTCCCGGGCTCAAGTGATTCTTATGCCTTGGCCTCCCAAAGTGCTAGGATTACAGGTGTGAGCCACTGTGCCCAGCCTGGATCATGCTTTTGGCATCAATTATAATAATTCTTCACTCTAGTCCTAAGTCTATTTTATCCTATATACTCTGTAAAAGTTTTTAGAGTTTTATGTTTTATACTTAAGTCCATGAGCCATTTAGAGTTAATTTTTGTATAATATATAAAGTTTAGGTAAAAGTTTTTCAGAAAAACCTATAAATATCCAATTGCTTCAGTGCAGTTTATTAAAAAGTATCTTTAATTTTTTTTTTAAGAAGTAAAAGATTCGAGGATATATAAAGGCTGATGGAAAGTAGCTATTGGAAAAGTGTGAGGTCAAAGGCACACAAATCCAGGAGTAATAGTGGCACAGGTCCTTGAGAAGGTGAGAGGGAATGAGGTCCAGTTTCAATACTTTAGGTATAATGTGTGACAGGTGCAAAGAAGAGGAAGGATTTCATTGTCATATTTTCGCCTTGTCAGAATCATTTGGGATTATGGGGATTATAGTCAGAATTGCAATTTTGAGAAACTCACAGTATATTTGATTCATCTTTCCTTCTCGAATCTCATACTATGGAATCATGTCAATCTTTTACTCAAATCTCATTGGGGTCAATACATTCAATCCCATGGTTATTAATTTAGTATACATTTCGTGCTCAATATGTAGTAAGTGACATGGGGAGTTGCCACATAATACATGATTCTGCTCTTGAGGTGTTTATAATCAAGTTGAGAAAGCTGAAAGCAGTTAACGAAACCAAAGAAAATGTATAAATATGTTGAAATGCTAAAGACAGGTCCCCAGTTCCGTATCCAAAACATTTAGAGTCAGACGACCT
This sequence comes from Colobus angolensis palliatus, assembly GCF_000951035.1. Classification (NCBI taxonomy): domain Eukaryota; kingdom Metazoa; phylum Chordata; class Mammalia; order Primates; family Cercopithecidae; genus Colobus; species Colobus angolensis. The sequence continues at coordinate 266,928 of NW_012114489.1, forward strand.
TCAGGATTGAGAATTTTTTCCATTTTAGAAAGGTAATATGGCTTGAAAACTGTGTAGTATGAATCAATGCCAGTGGAACAAGGCCACAGCTACCAATAATCAAACTTTATGTATATTAAAATATATATAAAATAAAATCTAAATAAATGAAGACTGTAAATACAATAGGTTTGCTGCCAAATTAATTTGAGCTGAACTTAAGAGAAAACCCAAAAGTTCTGTTTTTACGAAATATTTGGGTTTCAGAATTGTGGGAAGGCATCGTGGACTTGTTTCACGGGTATTAACTGATACAGGGAAAGGAAATGAGTATTTACGGTATAGGTCGAAACTTCACATTTGTTTTCAGCCATAGAATCTGAGACTCAAAACAAGTAGTAACTAAGCATCATCTGGAAACTTGTAGGAAATGCAAATATCAGGGCCTACCCCAGACCTACTCGAGTAAAACATCTATGAGTTGGGTTCCAGTAACCTGTGTTTTAACAGGGAATTCTGATGCACACTACACTAAAAATTTTTTATTGTGTATATATAAGGTGTACAGTATGATGCTTTGTCATATATATGCATAGTGAGATAGTGACAATAGTAATCCATCCTCTCGCATAGCTACCCCTTTTCTGCTGAGAACCACTTATATAACAAGTAGGGGACAGAGAACCAGGATTCAAACTCAGGTGTTTCTGACTCAAAACTGAACGGGTTTTTGATGCTGTTTCCCTTGCTCTCAAAGTAGAATGAAGCAAGAGACTGATGTAAGCTCAGATGACAATGGTGACTTTAAAGAAGGTGTGTTGAAATATATTTCACTTTAATAGATAAGAACAAAAGAATTTTGTAATATACACTCCTAGAAAATTAGTCTCTTAATTATATATACTTCACTTTAATAGATAAGAACAAAAGAATTTTTATAATATATACCCCTAGAAAATTAGTCTGTCTTAATTATAGCAGGAAAAAAAACATGCATTGAAAATTCCCTGTTTTATTTCCTCCATGTTAATGTCTTGAAGATGGTACAATTTATTTTGCTGTTTCTATAAGAGGAAGGTAGTAATTTAGCTTAATTGTGAAAATTAAGAGTTAGAAACTGTGGAAGGAAAAGACGTTCTCAAATATTCATAAGATGGGTATTGATCTATTATTTGGCATCTTTCATTTGTATCAAAGATATGTATTTTCCTGATAAGTTCATGAGCCTTGCTTTCTATCTTCAGCATAATTCTTATTGTACACATTGACAAATTTAAGAAAAAATCCAATTGAAAACCATTACACTATCCTTTTGCCAGTACATGATGGTTATTTGTGTGGTTCCAGCTCTACCGAGAAGGCAAGAATCCATATCAATTAGGAGACTACAGGTTTGAACTTAAACGGTAAGTAAAGACCCAGAGGAAAGGGGGAAATTGAGGACACTGATCATTTTGCTCCTTATTCACTGTCAAACAGGATGACTTAGTTCTGAAAGTGAGCAGGTAGACATTAATAGAGATGTGCTTAGAATGAGACCCAGCAAAATACAAACCTAATAGTCCCTTAGGATATGTCCCAATAACTCAGTGGCATATTGATCTCCTTCGAAAAGGAATACTGTGTAGGAAAATAAATCACTGTAGAAACAAAATGCAAAAAATGGTACCAGACTCACACCACCTTTGAATTTTCTTTTTACCATGGAGAGTAAAACTTTGTTCTAAGGGATAAAATGAATATAATCTAGTATCTTCTAATAGCAATTAATGGTATCAGTTTAGGGCAGATGTTGCAGTTATCTTTTGCTGCATAACAAATCACCTCAACACTTAGTGCCTTAAAACAATAACAACAATAATTATGCTCAGAAATCTGCAATTTGGGCAGGGCTCAGTGGGACAGCATGTCTTAACTCTACTCAGTGACTGCTGAGACTGTTTGAAGGCTGTGAGCTAGAAGTAGCTGAAGGTGTGAGCACTCACAGATCTGGCTGTTGCATCAGATTTTTTTTTTTTTTTTTTTGACACAGGGTCTTGCTCTGTCACCCAGGCTGGAGGGTGGTGTTGCAATCACAGCTCACTGCAACCTCTGCCTCCCAGGCTCAAGCGATCCTGCAACCTTAGCCTCCCGAGTAGCTGGGATCACGGGTGTGTGCCACCACACCTGGCTAATTTTCTTTACTTTTTGTAGAGACAGGGTTTGTTATGTTGCCCAAGCTGGTCTCGAACTCCTGAGCTCGTGTGATCCACCCGCCTTGGCCTCCCAAAGTGCTGGGATTACAGGTGTGAGCCACCACACCCGGCTTGGGTCAGATACTAGTTGGCGTTTTCAGTTGAAATATGTACATGTGATTTCTTCCTGTGACCTGGGCTTATTCACAAAATCACAACTGGGTTCTAAGGGTAAGTATCCACAGAGAGGGAGAGAGAGCCAGGTAGAAGCTGCATCCATCACCTTTTATAACCTAGATCTGGAAGTCATGCAGTGTCTGTTCTATACATTGAAGTTGTCATAAAGTCTTGCCCAGGTTTAAAGGGAGGGGAAATAGAGCACACTTCTTGATAGGGCAGTGACAAGGTTGAGAAGAGCAAATGGGGCTATTGTTGGAAAATACAGTCAGTCACAGGAGCTTAAGAATTATACCTCTGAGTTTCAAATTGTTTTTAACTTTTTATTTTGATGAATTTTATTTCAAAATATTTAGAATTCAAAATTCTTACTTTGAAATAAGTTTACAGTTGAGTTGCAAAAATTGTACAGTTTCCATATACCTTCTGTCCGGTTTTCCCTTATGTTACGTCATACATAACAAAGTATGACAGTTATAAAAACTGAACAATTAACCTTGGCACAGTACTATTAACGAAGTTACAGAATTTATGTAGATTTCACCAATTTTCCCCTAATATTCTTATTCTGTTTCAAGACTGAATCCAGGATCGCATATTACATGTAGTCACGTCACCTCAGTCTTCTCTAATCTGTGACACTTCCTCAGTGTTTCCTTGCCTTTCATGTTCTTGACACTTTTGAAGACTACTGGTCAGTTATTTTGTAGAATGTCCTTCCAATTGGTTGCCTGAGGTTTTTTCCATGATTGGATAGTGGTTATGCATTTTTGGGAAGGATACCACAGAGGTGAGGTGCCCTTTCAGTCCATCATATCAAGGGGTCCGTGATGCTATGTATTGCTGATGATGTTCATCTCGATCACTTGGTTAATCTGCCAAGTGGTGTCTACCATATTCTCGACTGTGACTTTACTATTTTTCTCCTTGTAATTGCTGAAAAATTTGGAGTGATACTTTTGAGACTACACAGATACCTCAAAAAGTTTCATTTCTTCTTTTGCAAACAAATTTTAGCATCCATTGGTGGATCTTGCTTGCAGCAATTACTACTGTGGGGTTCTGGTGATCCTCTATTTTCCTAATTCCTTCTATATTAGTTATTTAGAGTTTTCTCTAAGGGAGAGCTGTCCCTCCTCCCCTGTTTATTTATTCATTTATTCATTTATATCAGCATAGACTCATAAATATTTATTCTTAGGTTTATAATCCGATACTATCATTTAAAACATTTTTGTTGCTCAAGTTATTTCAACTTCGGCCATTGGAAGCTCTTCCAGATTGGCTCATATGCCCTTTAAACAGGCCCCTATTCTTTCTTCAATTTTTTTTTTCTTTTTTCTTTTTTTCTTTTTTTTTTTTTTTACCACTTCTTTACTTTCTGGCACCAAAACATGCTCTGGGTTCATCTTGTATTTTCCTTGATTCCTTTTATTGAAAAACAGTACTTAGAAACCAAGATTTGAGTGCTTATATGTAAACATTGTTACTGAGATATCACATGTAAACACATACCTATATTTCTATCTACATCTATTTATCTGCATATACATGAATTTTAAAAATTGTGTGTCATTTTTCAGACCTCTGACTCTAATGCAGCACCACAGGGTTTATTCTAGCTTTCTCACTTTCTGTATTTGTAACTTCCTGCTCTGAAGGTGAGAACCCAGCTCTCATTACCTACAACAAATTTACTTACTTTGCTCCTGGAATACAAACACTTTTAGAATTGCTAACCCACAACCCTGAGAGAAACAAATTTACCACTGTGCTTTTTTGCTTTTAGTCTTAATAGTACCCAGTCAAAACATTGCTTTCCAAAGTGATTTAGGTCAGTTCTTTTTCCCTCACCAACTTCAGGGTGGTTATATGATTCATTTATAATACAGTGAGATTTGTCCCAGGCTGCATTCCTTCTTTTCTCCCACAACCTTGCTGATTTTTAAAAAATTACATACATTAAAATTCACTCTTTATAGTATACAGTTCTATTGATTTAGACAAATAGAGTTGTGTATCCACCACCAAAGTCCCTTACAAAATAGTCTCGTCACTACAGAAATTCCCTTTTGCTGCCCCTTCATAGTCACCCCTACCCCACGCCTCAATTCTTGGTAACCACTGCTCCTGTTTTCCATCCCTATAGTTTTTGTCTTTTCCAGAGTATCAGACAAATGGAATCATGTAAAATGTAGCCTTTTGGGTCCAGCTTCTGTTATTCTGCAAAATGCACTTAAGATTCATCCATGTTGTTACACAAATCAATAGTTCATTCATTTTTATTGCTGGGTAGTATTCCACTGTATGGATGTACCACAGTTTGTTTATCCATTCAACAGCTGGAAGACATTTGTGCTGTTTCCAGTTTTGGCCGTTATGCATAAATCTGCCATAAACACTCATGTACGATTTTTGTGTGAACATCAGTTTTTGTTTCTCTCAAGTAGATATCAAGGAGTGTGATTACTGGTACATATGGTAGGTATGTGTTTAACTTCACTGGAAGCTGTCAAACTCATTTCCAAAGTGGCTGCACCAGTTTCCACTCCCACTAGCAATATTTGAGAGTTGTGGTCTCTCTGTGTCCTTGCCACTGTCATTTGGTTACTCTGCAATTTCAGCTTTACAAGGGGTTCTGGAAAAGTCATAAATTTGAAGTCACTTTGGTTATTTTTTCATCGTAAGAATGGGAGGAATGCTGTTTTTAACTCTACATCACAACTAGGAGCTAGAAGTGGAAAAACTTTAAGGAGGTAACACAAGTTTAACTGGGAAATTAAGGTCAAAAGGATATACTTACATTATTCTGGAATAAACAGAGCTGCATTGCATAGAGACACAATGTACAGGGAGATTAATGGAGATAAACACATCCCTTTCTTTGAGTAGTCTCCTTTAACTTTTTTCATGCCAAGTGACTAGCTCTCTTCCAGATGTTCCCAGAGAACTTTGCCTATAATTTACTGTGCTGATACTACACTACTTTGTCATTATTAACCAACAGGTTGTATATTTGAATTCTTATGAGATCAGAGAGATTATGTAAATAGATCTTGCCAAACATAACACAATGGGAGGAGTGGAGTCAGTGCATGCTATGCCCTACTTTAAGGCAGTTAAAATTAAAACTCATATATGTATTTGAAATGGAGCTTATGGTCCCTGATTCAACTGTGTGGTGTTTGGCTGTAGATTCTGTAAGCAGTGGTCAGCATAGTGCCAGCAGCAACACCTAGAAGGTGTTTGACATTTATTGAGTGAATGACCGAATGTCACAGAATCTGGCAGGAGATCCAAAGCAATAACAATTTGATTAAAATAGATTGTTTTCTTTTCTTATAATCTTTGTGAACCTCAACGGCTTTTTTATATCTTATGGAACTTCTTGTCCCATCACAGGTTTTGACAGTTTCTACATCTGCATGTCATGAGGAACTAAAATTGAAATAAAATTAAAATAATTGAAATAATAAAGAACGAGGCTCAATTTCCTAAAGTAGCACATGGACTATTTTTACATCAGTTGTTGAGTCAAATGATGACATAGGAAGCTTTTTTTTTTCTTTTTTTTGAGATGGAGTCTTGCTCCAGGCTGGAGTGCAGTGGCACAATCTCGGCTCATTGCAAGCTCTGCCTCCCAGGTTCACACCATTCTCCTGCCTCAGCCTCCCGAGTAGCTGGGACTACAGGCACCCACCACCACACCCGGCTAATTTTTTTTGTATTTTTAGTAGAGACGAGGTTTCATCGTGTTAGCCAGGATGGTCTCAATCCCCTGACCTCGTGATCCACCCACCTTGGCCTCCCAAAGTGCTGGGATTACAAGCATGAGCCACTGTGCCTGGCCGAAGATTTGCTTTTTTGCCATATAATACACCTAGTTTGGTTTGGCAAATGGCAGAGAGAAATTTCCTTAACATTAAAAATTACCTAAGCACCACTCATGTTCATCTGCATTATCTCACAAATTCTTGTAGGCTATGGGGCTATTTAAAGGAGATATTTGAGAGAATTGAAAGAGGTAGAATGGCTGTTTTAAGCTGCCATTCATTCCTAAGTGGTGATTTGGAATTTTAGATTAAGATCAATACTTGGAGGTACATGCAGAGGTGACAAGGTAGAATCTAAGAATTGTCCTGCAGTCTAAACCAGGTGAGTGTTTTTAAGAAAAATTGAAGGAACAGCAAGAGAATTTTTTTTTTTTTTTACTTCTTGGTTGTCATTTTATCTCTAAAGGATTGAGGAACTTTTCTTGAGGTAGAGTGGGAGCAAGAGGAAAATTATAGGTTAGGAGATAAAAAGCCTTTTGGGCAGAGGAAAGATTGTGGTAATGGAGCCAACAGATCTCAAGGTGGGAAGGATACATTTATACAGAAGGAAAAACTCAGCTCTAACAAAGAATTCCCTGGGGCAGGTAAGACAGAAGAATAAATTAGGTACAAAGCACAAGAATCCCTGAAAAATTGTAATGTGAATGTAACCAGCTGTTTTCTCTGAGCTAGACATTCCATATCCACTTAGCTCATGGTCACCCATAATCAACATGACATTGGCCAAGCTTACAGTAGTCAGTCAACACTATGTTTTCTATCTCTGTTACTGATACTTAAAAAAAAAATAAAGTCTTCTTGTTTATGCTTCTGTTTACCCTACTGTCTGTACTTCTTTTCTCTGGTTTACTTTTTATCATCCAAAAAACCCAAAACAAAACAAAACTACTCTGTAGTAAAATTTATCTGAGTCAGTTTCAACCCAGTGTTTCAAATACCACACATCCACACCACCAAAGCATTCCTTATTTCTTGATGTAATTAATATATCTTTATGCCAAGTTAATTTGAAATCTTGCTTCAATTTTCCCTTCATGCGATTAGGCACTTAAGAATTAGGTCTCAAAGGCCGATTTACATAAGTAATGAAGAACTTGATTTACCCTGTCCATGTTGGCTTTTTCCTCTATTGTGTAAATAAATGTTGTAATATACATGCAGCCTTCATTGCAAGTCCTTTACCTTTTCTAGCACTTACAAATATTAATACTGAAATACCAAAGAGTTCTGGCTTTCATGGGTACATTGCTGCCACATCTTATCAGTTCACAAAGGAAGAAATATGAATTTCATGTGAAAAGGCAGGGTTTGGGAGGATGCTATTTATACATGACAATGGCTGAAAAGCTAATGTGTTGATCAGACTTCTGCAGCTTTGAAAAATAATGGAGGCACTCTCTCTCTGCATGGTTGTCACTGTATAGTCCAGGACATAAATCCATAACATTTAAGATGACAAGACCTTGTATTTACATAGAGACTTTCTCCAAGGAATTCACATCACTCCTTAGGAATGGCTCCATTAATTCTTATAGCTTAGGGAACTAGAGTGGGAAGATATATCTTTACGGCCAGTTGTCATAAATGAAGAAACCATGCCTGAGGTAGATTTGTAACTTTCTCAAGGTCACTCTAGCCAAACTGAATTACCAGAAGCGTGGAAATCCAGAGTAGTATCAATTTCCCATGTTGGGGGAGGAATGTATGTGTCACATGGGGTGGGTGAGGAACATGGCTTTTCAGAAACTGTCTTCTATCATTTTTACTCCCCTGTGTCATCTATGACTGAGAGACATCATCTTTGGTTAGCTTTTCCCAAACCACGATCCTCTGAACACGGGGCTATGCAAGACGCCAGTAGACCTTCAAAAAGAAAAAAGGCTCCCATGGCCAAATAAGTGTGAGAACTGCTTCATGCTACAACCACTCCTTGGTGATTCATAATTCCTATTAGTGCAGTAAAAGCTCTGAGAAGCCCTGTAGTGAAGATTACCTAAGTTTGCTTAGTATACAGTCCCCCAGACTTATTTGACCGGGGAAGTAAAGCTTTTTTTATACAGCACCTTTTAATGATTTATAGAACTGCTTTTCAATGGATCACATTCTGGGGAAATATATTTCTTCCATAAAAGCTCTGGGGAGGAAATGCTGCTCTAAATTCCTTTTTGTTCTTTGATATTGCCGGGCCCACCCTCTGTATTGAGGCCTCATTCACAGATGACTTGGGTGGTATTTGAGCCTTTGAGATGCAGCAGATACTCTCAGTGTTGAAAGTTAAGGTTCTATGAGAGGAATGAAATGGTGTTAAAAACGACCAGGAGCAATGCCATAGCTTTGTGCTCCAATCTCCTTCCCATACCTGCCTAGTTCTAGTTTATGATACACTCTGATATGGGGACATTTGTTTGGAATGACGGCACAGTGTGCTGTGTGCTGGGCACTGAGGGAATGAACAATGACAGATCAAGTAGCGCATCTGGTACAGACCAAGCACCAAGAAGGAGTCAAGAACCAATGGGACAAGAACTAACAGGAGTTCAGCACTGTGGTACAGAATAGAGTATGGCTCTGGAAATTCAGGGGACTACAGAAAATGGGGAGACAAGAAATATGTCGTTCAGACAGAGCAGTAAGAATTTTATGTAGACCAAACCTTAATAGACTGTCATGGGGCATCCCAGGTAAGGTTTCAGGGCAAGGGCAGGGTTCAAGATGAAATCCCACCAAGAGATTTCATTCAGGTTGCTCTTGTACATTGGTTAGGCAAGTCAGCAATAGCATGTTTTAGTCATTGTCCTACAGGCTATGATACAAATGTTGCTTTGAAAGTTGCTAACTGAAAACTATTTGGAAAATAGGTGTCTGAGATAGAGACCAATAGCCAGCAGAAACTTATTTTTATAGGAAAAAAACACTATGTTGAAATGATCAGCTGTCTTAATAAAAAAGATAGAGTGAGAATACATAGATGCTGGGTCATGTTCAGATGCTAATTCTCCTTCCCTCCTTCCTCCTAGCCAATCAATGATGTCCTCTCTCTCCGAACATATAGATCTTATCTCTACCTTGCTCGAGTGAGGCAGGAGCTTATTCTCCAAATGCTATTTTAATTCTTTTGGAATTAGATAAGAAGGGAGGCACCTGAAGGATATTATTGGAAAGTGACAGGAGGCCAAGTAGGGGAGACTAAGAGGGTAAATCGGGGCCAGCTATGAGGTAGGTGTGTAACTTTCTCAAGGTCTCTGTGGCCAAACTGAATTACCAGAAGTGTGGAAACCTAGAGTAATATCAATTTTCCACGTGGGGAAAAACATAGGAGGACTTTGGCTCATTAGAGAGTTATATATCACGTCATGAGTTTTTGTTGTCGGGAATTTTGTTTGGATGTTGTCTGTGGGGTTTTTGTTTGTTTGTTTGGATTTCGTTGCCTGGAAATGAGGGGCCAGCAAAGTTTTGAAGTCGGGTTGTGGCATTATTGAATGTTACCAACCTGCTCAGCTATTTAACCACTCTTGCATTGCCCTCAGCCTATCGTTCCTACCAAATGAAGGACCCTCTTCTCTGGGAAATAGCCTGAACCATACAGAGAATGAAGCAATAAGATAGGTAATCATATTTAGTGAGTCTTAGGTCATGTTTAAACACGGTAAGTAAATGGGATTACTATATGTATTTTCTTTGATTATAGTAATAACCAAGAGGTAGGTTATTATTGTTATAATCAATTATGATGCACACTAAGCAAATGCAGAAAATTTAATATTAGGCCAGCCAGAAAATTTGTTGGGTTTACTGAAGAGTAGGTTTTCTTAAGAGCAGAAAGACCATTCTCTTCTGGGCTGGTGATCCTAAAGATACATGGGGCTGTCTGATGGCCTTTCATTCCACACATATACTATGCATGGGTGTGTAAGTCCAATCCTCTAAGAAGCAGATGTCAAGACAGGATTAAATGTACACGGCTTTTGGAGCTGAGAAAGGCTGAGAGAGCCATTAGGCCACAATCCAAGTGTGACCTGAGTGAAGGGGGAGGACAAGAGATTTGGTGAAAAAATTTTAGACTCGTGTGCAGTCAAAAAAAAAAAAAAAAAAAGGTTTGACAAGGTTGTCAAGATGTCCCCCAACCAACCTTGGCCATCGGAGAATAATGTCTCTTAGGAATGGGACCGCTTTACTTAGTACCCATACTGGGCTCAGTCATTGGTGAGAAGCAGCCAGTGGGAGGTGTGCCCTGCACAAATGCAGTAATGAATTTCAAAGTCCAGCAGCTAGGGCCCAGGTCCCCGGCAGCTGGAAGTCTGAAAGGTGCATTCTATTGGCTGCAACAATGTATATGATTCAAGCTTCCCCCGAGACTGGAGACTGTACTTCTACTTATTGCATTCAGAGGGAGAGTTTCACAAAGAAGGAGAGACTTGCGTTTAGAAATGGGAGGATGAGGGCAATTCAGAGACGGTCATGTCGGTAACATATGAACATGCCACTTGACTGCTTAGATTAGGCTGATTTGCAGCTCATTTTAATACATTCAGAAAACTCCATGGCATCTAATGTCTTCTTGCTTAAAAAGAAAAGTGATTTTACAGAGAGGGAAAAGGTAAAATGTTATTTTCAATTTCTAGGAAAAACTGTCAGATTCAGGAAGTTTTTGACACTTCATTATAGGTAGAAGCACTTTGTGTAGTCTCTTTACATTTTATACTCAAGATAACTTTTGGACTGATACAATTGTTCTAAAATAATGCTGTCGTCAAATGAGAGGCAAAAACAATTAGAAGACACTTTTGTTTGAAATCAGTATGACTGCATAAAATGTATTAATAAAACACAGTGAATAATCTTGATCTCTTGATAAATTGCCCGCTCTGGAGAGCATGGGCAGCTCTTGTAGCATCTATTGAGAAAACAAAGAAATCCTGTCAAGATGACATCTGCTTCTTCTGTGGAACATGTTAGGAGTCATGAGGTTTTGAATATGATGCAGTTAGCAGCATCGTGTACTTAATCAGCTGGCAAGGATGAAGGCTTGTCTTCCTTTGGGGGCCTCCACGGATTCTAGAATGCCACTCACATTTGGATTTACCTGAAAATCAGCATGGCATTTAGCTCAAAGAAGCCAATTGAAAGTGCTATCCCCCAACCTGGCATGTCTAAGGGCGTTGCTGGCTGTGTGCCAATTAACTGTGGTAAGATGGGGCTGGGGTGGTGTATCAGTTAACTATGGCCACAATAATGTGTATAACAACCAACCACAGCACCAAACAACAAAACGGCAAGTAACATTATCAGCAAACAACAAAAAGTGAGTATTTGGCTCACAAATCTGGAGGCTGCTTGGAGTTAGCTGATCTGGGCTGGGTTCAGCTGGGGGCAATTTGGTTTTGTTCTATGTGTTTTTCATCTTCCTCCTGGGACCAGTGGGATACTCTAGGTATGTACCTCTTATTTGCCATCTTGTGATGGCAAGGACACGAGAGAAAGCAGAAACACGAGTTCTTTTAAGGCCAAGGTTTGGAACTGACATACTGTCACTTCTGCCTCATTTTATTGGCCAAAGCAAGTCACATGGCCAAAATGACAGTCAAGAGGCAGAGAAGTATATTCTGCCCATAAAGAGGCCATGGCAAGGGTGTGGATGCAGAGACTTGTGATGAATTGAAGCGAAACAGGGAGTCTACCAGAGGGACAAATTAGACCTGTCCACTTGGATCTCTTGTGTAATCCAAGTTACCTAGGAAAACTCTGAGTGACGCAGTCCCAAGCAGGGCACAGGTTCTTGACTCTCCTTCTGTGGTAGAAGCTGTTAGCCATTCACTAAAATCCACAGCCACTTCTTGGGAACACAGCTTTTCTGCCCTTCATGTGAGGTCATGTGACTGAGTTATGGCCAATTAAATTTCAGTGAAAATTTCATGTCTGGCCCAATAAACTTTCCTGTTCATGTGTCTCTATGAGCTTTTCCTCCTCCAGCTGACAAAGGCGATGATACCTCAGGTTATCTCCGAGCCATATGTTGAAGGTGGCACAGATGTTGTCAACCTACTTTCCCAAATGATTGTCTGGAAACAGAGCAACTCCACCTCATTCTGCCCTAAGCCTGTACTTACTCTGGACTGTTATATGGTGAGAGAAATGAAGTTTCATTGTGTTGAACCATTATAGTTTTGGATCATTTAACAGCTTGCTTAGATTGACCTAACTAATACATCTGTCACATCTCCATCTTGCTCCTTACCTCCTGTACCTGTTTACTCCTGACCTCTGGCTCACCTATTCTCAGCTTTAGATTTGACTTTTCAACGTGATAATAAAATAATATCTTCCTTTCAGACTCTTATTGCTTCTTCCTGGACACTTTTTTTTTTTTTTTTTTTAAATTTAGAGCCTGTGGCTCTAGTTGCTCTGGGATGCTCTTAAAAACTACCATTCCATCCAGAAACATGCCAGCTCCCATGATTCTATCTCTGAATTATCTAGTATAGTTTATCCCTGCTGCTTGTCCTTCACAACAGGGGATCAGACATTTTGTCCCCAAACTAAACATCTGTCATCAGGACCACACTGGTGTGGAAAGAACATATAGGATTTAATGTAGAACATGCCTGAGTTTGAATCATGGCCCTGGTACTTACCAGTGGTGTGATTTTGAGCTCAATGTTTAGCTTCTCTGGGCCTCCATATCTTCTTTTGGAAATGGAGGTAATAATAATCTACCTTATAAAGTTGGTCTTAAGGATCAAATGAGATAATGAATTTATTATTTTTACCACATTGTACCCAATAAATAACATTAATTTCAGTACCATCTTTATAATTATTATTACTACATGTCATAGATTGATTGTCCTGAATTTTCAGTCTTTTTTTTTTTTTTTGAGACGGTGTCTTATTCTGTCACCCAGGCTGGAGCATAGTAGCATGAGCTCAGCTTACTCCAGTCTCTGCCTCTCGGGTTCAAGCAATTCTCCAGCCTCAGCCTCCTGAGTAGCTGGGATAGTAGGTGTGCGCCACCATGCCTGGCTAATTTTTGTATTTTTAGTAGAGATGGGATTTTGCCATGTTGGCCAGGCTGGTCTCGAACTCCTGACCTCAAGTGATCCGCCTGCCTCAGCCTCCCAAAGTGCTGGGATTACAGGCGTGAGCCACTGCATCTGGCCAATTCGTTTTGTAACCATGCTCTTTGCCATGTAACTTTAAGGTCCTTCTCTGATTACCTCATTTTGAGTGGAGTATTTTCTCTTGGCCTTGACTTGGGCTTGGCCATGTAACTTCCTTTGGCCAAGCTGTGATGCATGTAGGGATTTTTAATCATTTCACGTATATTAAAAATTATAACACCACTTTGTACCCCATAAATAAATACAACTATAATTCGTCAATAATAAATAAATAAATACAATGTGCTAAGTAGGGTCTATTCTTTTAAACCCCTGCTATTTCCATCAGAAACACAGATTATGGCTAGCCTTCCAGTGCCATGAGGAGGACGAGAGACATGTGGAGCAGAGCAGCTTCGGCCAATGCAGGCTGAAGCAGAGCCATCTTATAGCTCATAGATTTGTGAAAATTTTTTGGAAGCTCCTAAGGCTTGGAGTGATTTGTTATATAGTGTTATTGTGATCATATCTAACTGTTACATTTGGAATAGTTAGAAGCCCATGTTAGAAATTTTGATAACCCTGAAAGAACCCAAGGTAACCTCATTTGTCTTGGGCCTCCAGAGATACCTGGGGTCATGTCTGAGCTCTGTGGCACAACTCCACAAGCAGAGTGCATATGTAGGAGATGGGTAATTGTGAAAACCGGAAATCATCCTTACGTCCTCCCACTGTGCTAAGAAAACCATTGCAGTGTTTTGTAGGTACTTGATAAATGACAAGTTGCTTTAAGTTGGTTATGTTTCAACCATTCTTTTTTATGTATGCCAGCAATTCTGAAACATTATTACTAATTAGAATTACCACAAGAGTTTCTAAAACAGTATTGCTGCTTGGGTTCCACTCCTGACCTACTGAATTTTAGGGGGTAGGTAGCACATTGATGTGTTTAAAAAATTCTTCAAGTAAAAGTAATGTACAGACAAGGTTGAGAAAAACTGACTTTTTTTCAGAGCACAAATTTCTTTTTCAATTTAGGTGAAATTCAAAAACATATAATTAACCATGTTCAAAGTAAACAGTTAAGTGGTAGTTAGTAGATTCATAATGTTGTGCGATTATCACCTTTATTTAGTCCCCAAACATTTTCACCATCCCCAAAGGAGACCCTGTATCCAGTAAGCAGCCGTCCTCCAATTCTTCGTATCCCCCTGTACCTGTTTACTCCTGACCTCTGGCTCACCTGTTCTCAGGTTTAGATTTGACTTTTCAATGTGATAATAAAATAGCGTCTTCCTTTTGGACTCTTACTGCTTTTTCCTGAACAATTTTTATTCAGAGCCTGTGGCTCTAGTTGCTCTGGGATGTGCTTACAAACTACCATTCCACCCAGAAGGATACCAGCCACCAAGATTCTATCTCTGAATTATCTAGTATAGGTTACCCCTGGGAACCATTAATTTGATTTCTGTCTATGGATTAGCCTATTCTGGATATTTCGTATAAGTGGAATAATACAAAGTGTGAACTTTTGTACCTGGCTTCTCTCATTAAGCATAATGTTTTCCACGTTCATCTACATTGTAGCATGGGTCAATGCTTCATTTCTTTTTATGGTTGAATAATATTCCATTTTATGGATATACAACATTTTGCTTATCCATTCATTCAATGATGGACATAGGTTGTTTCTACCTTTTGGCTAGATGCTATGAATATTTGTGTATAGGTACTTCTTTGAACACCTGTTTTCAATTCTTTTGGGTGTGTTCCTAGGGGTGGAATTGCTGGGTCATATAATTCTATGTTAAATTTTTTGAGGAATCCCCAAACTATTTTTCATGGCAGATATACCATTTTACATTTTCACTAGCAAAGTATAAGGGTTCTAATTTCTCCACATCCTGGCCAACACTTGTTTCTTTAAAAAAATTATTATAGCCATATCATAATTGTGAGAGTTTTAAAAAAATACTCTGGATACTAGACCCTTATAAATTTTTCCACCATTTTGTGGGTTGTTTTTTCACTTTCTTGATGGTATCCTTTGATTCACAAAAGTTTTTTTTAATTTCGATGAGGTCAAATTTATCTATTTTTCATTGTTGTTGCTTGTGTTTTTGGTCATATCTAAGAATCCATTGTCAAATTCAAGGCCATGAATATTTACTCACATGTTTTCTTTTAAGAGTTTTTATAGTTTTGGGTTTTATATTTAAGTCTTTGATCCATTTTGAGTTGATTTTTGCAGATGGTATGAGATAAGGGTCCAACTTCATTCTTTTGCATATGGATATCCAGTTGGCCTAGCATCATTTGTTGAAGAGACTATTCTTTGAGAATCACTGATTTTGGTAAGAAATTCTCAACAGTTGTCACTCAGGGAGACTCGAGTGAGGCTTTGAGTGTAAGACTCTTTGTACTGAGTCCTTCATTGGAAGGAGGAGAGGTTCTGTTACAAAAAGAGAGAGCAAAAACAGGGACAAGTGGGAAGAATGGAAGTAAAATTGACACGGAAGTTGGCCTCTTGGAGAGATTATAGCAGTCTAGGAACATTGCCAAAGGAATGTGATAATTTCTAACTTCTAGATTTTTTTGTTATCAATGAATTCATAGGCATGTATAGATCCATTAGGAATCCAGATAGCTGTTGAAAACTTGGCCAACAGTTAGCTATTATCCAGTTAATTAGATAGCTACCATATGCAGCAGAATCATACTTAATTGGTTAAGGGTTTGAAAATAGGGATCAGACTTGGGGAAGAGGCCTACCCACAGTGAGGCTAGGCAAGGCAAGGTATGGTAGATTGATGATTAAAATGGCTACACTTCTTCACCCCTTCATGTATATAGGCCTTTTGCAATGTGACTTCTGCAATGTGAGCTCCTTCCATCAAGAGGTAACGCTAATTTCTCATACTTTGAATCTGGGCTGACCTCATGATTCTCTTTGGCCAATAGAATGCAGCAGAAATGACTCTGTGCTATCTCCAAGCCTAGGCATCAAGATGCTTTGTTCACTTCTGCTTTGTCTTACAGCCTTGACTCCCTTCCATGAGAACAAGTTCTTGTTGGAGGCTAGGAGACTTTGTGGAGGTGATCTGAGGCACCCCAGTCAACAACCAATCAACCTCCGCAAGCAGAGCCAATTAGCCCACCCACAGCTAACCAAGATTCCATGAGACAGCCCAGCTGAGACCAGAATAACTGTCCATCTGAGCCCAGCCCAACTTGCCAGTCCTCAGAATTATGATATAGTTGTTATTTTAAGCCACTAGTTTTGGAGGTGATTTGTTAAACAGCAACAACAATACACAGGGTATCAATGTCCTGCTAAATGGGCTGTGGATAAGGATGGAATTTCTCAGGTCCAAGGCTAGGGTAAGGTAAGGGAGGTGCCCAGGGAACATTTAAGGCAGCACTCACTCTCAGGGTCATGAAAGAGCAGGTTGGCACTTTTGTTCTCCTGAGAGTGAGTGCCTCTTTAAGAGTGAGGTGCTCAGGCACAAAAGTTCAAGAATCACCACTTTCAAGTGCTGATGCTATACTTCGTCCTGCCTTTTTCTTCTATTCTAGATGGGCGGTGTTGATAGTGAGAGCTAAGGAACGCAAGTAAGGCAGATTGGACCACAGAGGATAAGAGTGATGGCGAGGAAGCTATGGATCAGGTTACAGGTATTCTAAGTTATTGTCTTGGGTTGGGGTTGTTGGGGAAGACACAAGATTTCAGATAAGGCTGCTGGTAAAGGAAATCCCAGCTGCAACAGAGGAACCCAGCTACTGTGTTTGGAACAATATATTCCAAACTTGTGCATATGTCAGGAACTAAAAGAGGCCTCAACCTGGGCTGCTAGTTGACTCAGTTGAGCTATGGAGAGCAAGTAAGGACATGGGAAGGGAGCCAGGCTGTCATCAGCTCTGTACACACCCACTCCTTGGCCTATTGCTCCTTTGACTTGTTAGTCAGAGGACTTGTTTGACTCGTTAGAACAAAATGGTTAGAATACAAGAAATAATGGGCCACTTTTAGAAAAGAGCTGCCTTGCAGAAGATGCTTCAGAACAAACAATTTTTCATGATCAGCAGCAATAGATTCTTTGCTCCAATTACAGCTGCCACAATTTACATATTGCATTGAGTAGTGACAAGCAATTTCAGAAGTGACAAGGACAGACCACAGCCATGCTTGCAAAACCTGGGTCAGACTTAACAATGATAATTTCTAGACTCTCACATCATCACCATGTTTATTGTAATAAATAACAACGACGATGGCTTCTTAGAGTTGGGGATGGGAGTTGCCCAAACAATGAAGTAGAAAAATAATAGGGGTATGTATTCGTTGGGCTAAGATGTGAACAGTTTTGAAGATACAATTTACATTGTAAACAATGAAGCTTCTTGGATAATAAAGGCTTATTTGAGACAAGCTTTCAATTCTTAGCTTGTCAGTCTTTCTGGAATATCCTCACCTCTCTATAAATTGGAAAACACAAGCCTTTCCAGACCTGGGTAGTTAATGAGACCAGAGGAAAGACCATTTGGTAGCCTCATGGTTCCATCTCCAGAAACCCTGCTTCTCACTAAGCAAAGGTGAACTCCCTACTCCTCCATCCTCTTTGGTATTATCTTTATCCAGTCTGAGACTGTCCCGGCCCTCAGTTACCATTCCCCTGCTAGTTTACCTTTTAACATTTCCCAGTCTTCCTCCTTGGACACAGTTTCATTGTAAATGAATGCTTTTAATCTAGTTATACAATTGCCCCCTCTCCTCCCATCCTTGAAACTACAACCACGTGAATGCTGTTCATTACAACCGCTCCTCAGAGACCTGGGACCTAGGGATGACTTGGCATTCTCCCAGAGTAGCCAGGCCATTGCTATTTTGCTCTTATTAGGAAACCACTCTTTCTATAGGGCTCACACAAACCAGTCATTCCTGAGACCTCTTTCTTTGCACTGTCATCTACAGTTGGAGAGTCATTGAGGACCGTGCCCTTGACTCTTTCTCACCTTTTTCCATTCTATCCAAATGTGATTATTATACCAGATAATTTGAATGATAGGTGGGATGGCAGAGCCCATTTCAAAGTCATCTCTCTTAACTTGTGTGTCATTGCTGAAGTTTGGTATTTTTTGTCTAACATTTCAAATCTACACAAATTTTAACTGGATATAATTTGACTCATAGAACTTAAGGAAGCTTGGGTGGCCATCTTCTTTATAACTAAGTAAGTCCCTACCTACGAAAATGCTTTCAGAACTCTGGAGAGAGGAATGTCACGCTTCCCCTCAATGTGTTGCTACTGTGTTTAAGTTAGTTGCTTTGATGGCAGTCTTCTGAAGTTAGAGACCATTATCACTCTCTATCCTCCATTGTGCCTCACCTTCTGCCTGGTACAGAGTAAATTCCTGTTGGTGTGCTGGTGCAATTTTTAAACTTTGATACAATGGGAGATGGACAGGTAGTTAAACTATCTTTCCTTTTAAAAAAATAAAAATAAAAATTCTGAATGCCCAGGCTACTGTCATTCACTTGGCCTACATTCTCCATATAGGAGTATACAGAATATGGAAAGTAGACTTGATTTTTTCCTTAGCCAATTTTGAGCTCAAAAGAATCTGATGACTGCTAAGAAAGAAAAACCAATGGGAAACTGCTGTATAATTTATTTGCTACCCGGTACCCACAGGAAACATGTGTTGTGACTTTATCAGCCTGTACAAATTCCAAACAAGATAAGTAAAGAAAATGTGTCTATTTAAGACAGCATAGCAGTCTTCTCTAAGCACATTAAGGAGAGAGATGTCTGCAGCTTTATTTGGCAATTGTATGTAATCTCACAGGCAACACAGCTATTTTATTCATTTAATTAAAAATGGAAACTGTATTATAATGAAAAAAGGAAGCTGTGGAAACTGATGAACCACACTCCCTGAGTTCCCAATCTATTTCTTTCATTTTGTGTGCTTAAGTTTTCCTGGCAATTAAGATGTGTAAAACAATGGAACCAAAGTACAGAGTTATGGGACGGCTGGTTAACTTCCTCATAAAGTTATTTCTTTTAAATCCCTTGCCAGTTACTCGGTAAGCAAAAAAACTTAAACATCAATGTTAATTACCTTTATTAGTGCTGACAACTGTAGTTTCCTGTAACGATCAGGTTTGTTCTCTGAATCATTTGGTGAGCTAAGTTGTAAATTATTATTGGGTACGAGTGCTACTTTACCACAGATGGAAACACTTTTTTTCTTTTTGAGATGGAGTCTCGCTATGTCTCCCAGGCTGCAGTGCAGTGGCGCGATCTTGGCTCACTGCAACCTCTGCCCCCTGGGTTCAAGTGATTCTCCTGCCTCAGCCTTCTGAGTAGCTGGGATTACAGGCATGCACTACCATGCCTGGCTAATTTTTGTATTTTTAGTAGAGACAGTGGTTTGTCATGTTGGTCAGGCTGGTCTTGAACTCCTAACCTCAGGTGATCCATCCATCTCCGCCTCCTAAAGTGCTGGGATTACAGGCATGAGTCACTGCACCCAGCCAGATGGAAATACTTTGCAAATTCTGTTTTTCACAAGATTTGTCAACAAAATCCTCAATGTTCAGACCAGCTTGTTATACCCATCTGTAAATACCATGTAAGAAATCCATCTGTCTGTTTACCTATTTACTAATCATTGTGTCCATCATCGGTGTGTTTCAGCTAAAGACAGTATGATTCTGAATATGACGCTGCCTCAGGACTGTGACAGAGTTTCTGCTTGGCTCTGAGTCATTGTGAAACACTGGGCAAGCCACTTTATGTCTTTGGATTATATTTGGCCCATGTGTCAAATAAGAGAGTTGAATTAGATGCTTCTTACCTTTAAATCTGGGTATAATACGAGGCCAGCTAGGTCCAGCCCTTAAATAAAAATCTCCCCTGGTCTAGTCAGGTGGGTATCAGGCCGACATAATAAGAGCTACCTCTGGTTTGATACTGTAAAGATCATAAAACAGTAATTAGTTTTATGTCTCCATCCAACCCCCCAACTCCAAGCAGTACCAGAGTGAGGGTCAGATAAATTACTAATTACTACTCTTGGATCGGTTGTAAGAAGACTTAGCCCTTGGATCATTGTGGAAGGGAATCACATGTCTGAACAGCAGCCTGTGTCTGGATATAATAATAACCAACCGTTATATTTGTATAGTGCTTTAAGCTTTTCTAAGTATTTCACATATGTTTTCTCGTTTTACCCAGAATAGAATGAGGGTGATGATGAAGATGGTCTGGAAGCACATTTTCAAGGAACACGAGTTGAGGTTTTCAATCTTAGGCAAAATGAAGGGCTGCATTTTTCCTCAGGGATGAGATTGCACTTACGTTGTTCTTCCTGAATTTCATTAGCTTCTCACTCCCAACTTGAAAGAAGACTGTTCAAGTTGAAAGGCAATGAAGACATTGAGAATGTGGCAGCAAATCCTGAACGTAAAGTTGAAAAAAAAATGGAAGGCTTCCCTTGGAGTTGAAAAAAAAATAATGGTCTTGGCACTGTAATAATTGGGTTTGGGTATTGAAACAGCCTACAGATTGTCAAAACCAGGGAAATTGCATGAATCTGAAACTTAAGGCCAGAACTGCTTGAAAAAATAGATTCAAGGATGTGGCCAGGTTGCTGAGATGAATTGTACAAATTTAGCAGTGGTAACTTAATTCTTTTTTTTCCCACTGTTCTTCAATAATGAAACCTCCAAAACACTAAAACACTATCAGGGCTCAAAACAGATGGGAAAAGCAGATGCACCTTGAGTCTTCCTTCAGGCAGAGTTCCTGAACACCCTGGGAGATGGGTGAAGAGGGATGTATTTTGGGGATCACTGTGGATTTGTCCATCTCAAAAACAGGAATCTGGCTTGCCTAACCAATGGCAAGATTAATGATTGCACTTAAAAAACCTGGTTACATGATTTCTGTTATAATCATTACAAACAAAGTGTATATGTACATACTTATGAATGTGTATGTATACACATATATATGTATATGTATATATTTTTATCCCCCTTAAAGTGGTGGTGATTTAGGTTTTGGATTTGCTTTGTCATATTTTAATCTGCTTCTGTCAGGGTTGTTGGAACTTTGAAAAAAGCCTTATGGATTTCCTTTGGCTACAATAATATTTTAAAGGTCTTGCAAGTGAGCTCAGGCTCAGACTGTCTGGGGGGGGGGGATCTTAAAAAGCACCGACCCTATTTCAAAGTAGGCTAAAAATGAAGTAGAAGGAAGGAACCATTTCTTAATTGATTTGGTGTGTGTGTGTGGGGGGGGTGTTGGGGGTGCACCTAAGAATGGAAACATCATCAAGCTGCTTGGTTTTTGTTTGTTTTTGTGTGTTTTAAATCCTAAAGCCTCCGTCTTTGAGAACCAAATGGGGAAACATACACACATTTGTGTATTTGGTTTTCAGTGTGCTCAGGGGCAGGGGGCGGAGTGAGGGCAGGGTCATTACTATCACTTGGGAATTTTTGTTAAAAATGCAAATTCTCAATCACATCACAGACCTACTGAATCAGAAACTCTGAGAGTAGAGCCCAGCAAGCTGTTTTATCAAGCACTCCAGGTGATTCGGATGCATGGTCCAGTTTAGGCACTGTGGATGTTTGCTGAGAGTTGTCTGAACAGGATAATCATCTGGAGATGTTAACAAAAAATACTCATGTCTGATTCCCACCCTCATGGATTCTAATTTGATTGGCTTGAGGTAGGAGCTGATCATTGAGAGTTTCACAGCCTCTCTATGTGATTCTAATATTCAGACAAGTTTAGGACTCACTAACTTCAACCTACTCTCTTATTAAGCGGCAATTTTCAAAAAGAAGAAAAACAGCAGACAGCATTGTCAGAAAAAAGGAGTTTGGGGGAAAGAGAGAAAGTGAGTTATACATACAGAATGTTTTCTGCTCTATCTGGAGGAATCTGAATCAGTCTCCAGAACCTTTTCAAATGATGATTAATTTGCTAGGTAAGAATATTCTTCTCTGTGTGAGGAGTAGTCTTGCTTTTGTGGTTGTCACACTTCAAAGTTTATGTCAGAAAGAGTTTCCCATGGGATTTTGAAGGCAAATAATATAAAAAATGGCATAAAAATTTTGAAAAACGTTACTTTGGAACACAAGAATATTGGTCAAAAACCATCTGTATTGCCCTTATCTTTGAGGCCTTAAAATGGCAAAGTTACATTTTAAGTTTCCATCTGTTTTATTTCATCGAATCTTATAGTTAGAAGGGACATTGGAGGCCACAGATACCACAGGAACACCCTCTTCTGTTTCTGTGGGTTGGCAGCCTCTACTGGAAATTTGCTGGGAAACTTACTGCATTACACTTGCACCAACCAATTGTTAGAAAGTTCTTAGATATTAAAAAGTTCAAAGTGAAATATTTCTGCTTATAAGTTCCACCCATTCATCTCAGTTCTGCCTTGGAGAAGCATTCCTAAGAAGCAGTTTGTTTAACCTGCACATCCTGCCCATGTATCCCAGAACTTAAAATAAAATAAAATACAAATGAAAAAAAGCAGCAGCTTCTTTAAAATCCTTTTCAGACGGAAGAAAGATGTATAAACCAAAAGTCCGATGTAGGTTTTGAGGATTGTAATCATGTGGATAATTATTCATTCCATTTTCCCCTTTGGTTTTGAACCAACTGGAAATACCCATAGAGCTTAGATATCATGGCAAGATCAATGTTACTGTGGGTAAAGTTGGGTCTTCCACCTGAAACCATAATCTGACTTCAACCACTTCCTTCTGAACTGGACTCTGTTACAGGGCAGAGCCATCATCCCTATGAGTTTATCTATTATGTCCTATCATGGCAGACAGAACTCCTCACCAGCTCTAAAAGAAAGACCCAGCAAAGTCAGGTCTACACAGTCCAAGTCTCCTCATCCTCATCTCTTCTATTGCAGGGGGTGGGGCGTTGGAGGAAGGCAGTGGGTATGGATGTTGAAGAAAGAAACCCAAAGAGTTCCTTCCATACTGGAAGAAGAGAGGAAACTGGAAGTGTGTGGTTATAAATTCTCATTCCCCCAAACACTTTAAACCTTCTGAACTTTTTTGTATTTCAAATATTTGAAGGCAATTATCATGTGCCCTGTAAATCATCTTTTTCATCTCTTAAAAAATGTAAAATCCCAGCCGGGTGCAGTGGCTCACACCTGTAATCCCAGCACTTTGGGAGGCCAAGGCAGGTGGATCACAAGGTCAGGAGTTCAAGACTAGTCTGGCCAAGATGGTAAAATCCCATCTCTACTAAAAAAATACAAAAAATTAGCCGGGCGTGGCGGCAGGCGCCTGTAATCCCAGCTACTCAGGAGGCTGAGGCAGGAGAATCACTTGAACTTGGAGGGCAGAGGTTGCAGTGAGCCGAGATCGTGCCACTACAATCCAGCCCAGGCGACAGAGTGAGACTCCATCTCAAAAAAAAAAAAAAAACCCAAAACCAAAAAACAAAAACCAAAAAAAAAAATCCAAAAAACAAAAACAAAAACAAAACACATAAAATCCCAAGATATCCAGACCCTTCACTGTGCTGGTTATCCTTATCTGGTCATGAATCACTTTGTTATTCCTCTTAAGGGGTGATGTTCAGAAGGGGTGTGGGGAGAGGCATTTACTTTGTTTTCTTTACATTTTTATTTTTAGACAACTTTGAGTGTAACTTTCGATCTTGTTTAATGAGGTTTTTCTTACCCAAATGACCTAAAGATAATCTCTCATATTTAAAAAAATATTTTAAGGTATTACCTTTCATATCTAAATCCTACATTATGTCGAGTTGATTTTTATATCAAGGAAGGAATCCAATTTTATTTTCTTCTGTATGGATAACTAGTTGTTTCAGCATATTTGCTGAAAGCCTCCAACCTTTCTCCTAATTTCTAGTGATCCTTTGGTCATGTTCCAAGTTTCCATTTAGTTGTGAGTCTGTTTTTAGGCTCTCTGTTCTGTTACTAGGGTCAACTGGCCTTTCCCTAGGCCAAAAATATAATATTTTCATTTCTAACATTTGTAAAGAGTTTTGATATCTCATATAAGTTCCTGTATCTTGTTTTTCTTCAGAAGTGTCTTGACTATTCTTGGTCTGTTATTCTTTGATATAAATGTTAGAATCAGCTTGTTAAATATCTTAAAAACTTGTTAGATTTTTTTACTAAAATTGTATTGAACCTACAGATGAATTTGGTGAGGAAAGACAGCCTCATGAAGTCATATTATTCTTATCCATGAATATATTTCTCCATTTATTTAGCTCTTTGTTAATGTCTTCAAATAGTTTTATTTTATAATTTTCTCTATTAGAATCTAATGCAACTTGATATGGTTTGGCTGTGTCCCCACCCACATCTCATCTTGAATTGTAACTCCCACAATTACCACGTGTTGTGGGAGGAACCTGGCGGGAGGTAACTGAATTATGGGGGTGGGCCTTTCTCATACTGTTCTCATGATAGTGAATGAGTCTCATGAGATCTGATGGTTTTAAAAATGGGAGTTTCCCTGCACACGCTCTTTTATCTTGTCTGCTGCCTTGTGAGACGTGCCTTTCACCTTCTGCCATGATCATGAGGCCTCCCCAGTCATGTGGAACTGTAAGTTCATTAAACCTCCTTCTTTAGTAAGTTGCACAGTCTCGGGTATGTCTTTATCAACAGTGTGAAAACAGACTAATACACAACTTTTGTTTGATTTATTCCTATGTTCCTCATATTCTTTTGTTGCTATTTTAAATGCTGTCTTGAAAATCTACACGTGTTGTTCATTACTAGTATACTGTAGTGTGGGTATAATCTTGCCAAAGTCTCTTATTAAGGCAAATTATTTGCTTGTAGATGATTTTAGTTTTTCTATACAGAAAAAATATCTATCAGGTTTATTTCTTCCTTTTGAATTATTATATCTTTTATTTATTTTTCTCATCTAATTGTCTGACTAGGACATCCCGGACAATATTAAATTGATATGGCTGTTCCCACTCTCAAAGGGTATTCTTTTAACTTTCACAGTGTGGTGTTTTCTGTCAGGTTTCTTTGTCTTTCATGCCACTTAGGAGCCAGGTACTTTCTGCCAGCTTCTTGTAGCTGGAATGTCTAGGTGGCCATTTCCATGACTGGTTGCTTTAACTTTTTCAGGCATGAGAAACTCACAAATCTTCTGTGTCTTCCAGTTACAGGAAGTATATTTAAGTGCTTTGGGTGAAACCATGGAAGTTCCTCTGATTACACTTAAAGTAGGAAGGTAGCACGACCTCATCATCCAACAGCTTTTTCAGATGAGATATCTAAATTGAATCTGGTCACATTTCTCCATTTTGACTTCTCTTTATATCCTTGATCTGGCTGGGGCTAGATGAGTCATGGGAATGGTTCTTAAATATTCAGTCAGAGACTCAATCTTATACTCACTTTGATATCTGATATCCCTTTATTTGTATCTCAAAAATAAGATGAGAAGAGTCCAACTGTACATTGGTTACAGGTCTGTATTTAGCTTAATGAAGCCTGAAGTTCAGCAACAGTCACCTTGTTCCTTGTTCACCTTGTTCCTTTATTTTATTCTATTTTATTTTTTTGAGATAGTCTTTCTTTGTTGCCCAGGCTGGAGTGCAGTGGCATGATCTCCTTGGCTCACTGCAACCTCCACCTCCTGGGTTCAAGCAATTCTTGTGCCTCGGCCTCCCAAGAAGCTGGATAGGTGTGCACCACCATGCCCAGCTAATTTTTGTATTTTTGGTAGAGAAGGAGTTTCACCACATTGGCCAGGCTTGTCTCGAACTCCTGACCTCAAGTGATCCACTCACCTCCGCCTCCCAAAGTGCTGAGATTACAGGCATGAGCCACTGCACCCAGCCAATATGAGTACTTTAGAAAGCTTTAACTTTCCTTACCCAAACTTTCCTGACTATCCTATTATTACCCACTATTTTAATGACATCCTGTTCTCTAAGGTCACAAATTAGAAACCAGCTTGGGTTTACATAGTTGTTTGTCTACATTTACCCATAGTTTACCTAGTCTTGACTCTCCATCCTTTCTTGCATCTCAGACATGCCTTCTGTAATCATCTTCCTTCTTCATGACGTGTGTCCCTTAGAATTTCTTTACTGAAGGTCCATTGATGGCATACTCTCAGTGTTTGTACTGAGGGACTGTTTCCCATGAACCAAATTGTCAGACCTCTGAGCTCAAGCTAAGCCATCATATCCCCTGTGACCTGCATGTATACATCCAGATGGCCTGAAGCAATTGAAGATCCACAAAAGAAGTGAAAAGAGCCTTAACTGATGACATTCCACCATTGTGATTTGTTTCTGCCCCACTCTAACTGATCAATGTATTTTGTAATCTCTCCCACCCTTAAGAAGGTTCTTTGTAATTCTCCCCATCCTTGAGAATGTACTTTGTGAGATCCACCTCCTGCCGGCAAAACACTGCTCCTAACTCCACTGCCTATCCCAAAACCTGTAAGAACTAATAATAATCCACCACCCTTTGCAGACTCTCTTTTCGGACTCAGCCCACCTGTACCCAGGTGAAATAAACAGCAGTGTCACTCACACAAAGCCCGTTTGGTGGTCTCTTCACACGGATGTGCGTGACACAAATTTACTGCCTCTCAAGAATGCCATTGGTGCGAATAAAGGAGAGCGATTCATCACCTGGTTTCCACTCCCCATTGGTCTCAGTTTAACCCGCAAGGTGTTCTCTCTCTCACGTGACTAGCTTGTGTCCAATGGGGTCACTAAGTGATGTTAGCAGGGAAGCTCAGGAGGGAGACAAGAGGTGTAATGTCCGGGTATGAAGTAAGGTGCTATCAAGTTGCTCCTACTATCAGGAGTATAGACTTCAAATTTCTTGAAATCTTTGCAGAGCTGGCCACCATAATAGTAGCTTGTACAAGAATCAGGTAAAGCTGAGAAGATATGAGGTGGTGCAAATTAAGTGGCCTATTCCTTGTGTGTTTTGTGACTTTCTCCCTTCTGTTTCTTTTTTGGTGAGTAATCTTTGCAGAAAACGTGTCTGTGAGAATCCTTTGAAACCTGAATTTAATGTGCTTTCCTCCAGAAAGCAATTGCGTTTACTTCTGTGAGATTTCTGGAGCTCTTAATCTCTATGATTTTTTTTCAGTTCTCAGAAGTTTTGTGATTTCTAGATCTAATTTTGCATGACTGCAAGCTTGCAGCTAGACATTCTCAGGAGAGACCCTGCCACTCCTACGAACAAAGACAAAAGGCTAAGAAAGCCAAATGTCCTCATCACAGCTCTCTGTGAGTTGAGGTTTCCCCCTCTTTTTACAGTGAGTGAGTATAGCTTCTAAAAGACTAGGCACTATAAAGAAATCTGTCCACCTTTTCTCTTTGCTTAGGCCCAATCATTGTCCCTTTAAAACCCAAAACAAAACTCTAGGTCAGCCAAGGATCTGCAGATAACCTCAGGGCAGCTGCTGGCAGTAGTAGCATTTTGTTATCTCCCTGGACTTAGGCTTTTGTTTCTTTTTGGTCACCGAGGACTTCTTCCGGTTTCTTGCTAACTCATCTATCTGTCCGTCTTTCTGTCTATTGCATGTTTATGTACATTCCAACCTTTTTAGATATTCTGTACTGGGAGTATTTTTCCACAATATTATCTGTTCTGTTAAACCAATATCATAGTGCTACCGAATTCTAAGCTAACCATTAAAGAGTTAGTTATTTCTAGTTTACATTATCTGAAAATTGATAAGGATGTTATTTGCATCTATAGCTAAGGTCTTAGCATTTCTAGTGTTAAGCTTTCTTGGAAGCCTCCACCGCAATTCTACTTCTTAGAGTTATTTTTTCCTTAAGGGTGAGGTTTGTACTGCCTCATTGCCCACATTCTGTCCTGTTTCTAAAAACAAGTAGATAGGCCTTTGTTATTTTAAAAGGAAACAGATAGGGGATATATCCTGGTTATCTTTGCCATATAAAAAATCTACCCAAAACTTTATGGCTTCAAACAACAACAAGTGTTTTATGATTACATTTTGTTTTATATTACTTATTGCTATTTTTTGTGGTTCTAAGGGGTTGGCTGAGTTGAGCTGGGCAGTTCTCATTTGGGGTTTCTCACACAGTTGTAGTGACTGGGGTTGGAGTCACCTCAAAGGTTTCTTCACTCACATGCTTAAGGTTGACGCTGGATGTCTGTTGGAACCTCAGCTGGGCTATGGTTAGAACACATGCCAGGAACAAGTGGTCTCTCTATTTAGCCTGCCTGGGCTTCCTCTCAGCGTTGTGGCTGGGTTCCAAGAGAGAGCATATCAAGAAAGAGAGTGAGTTAGAAGCTGTATTGCCTTTTATGTTCTAGCCTTGGAAATTGTCACTTCTGCTGCATTTTATTTGTTAGAAGAGAATTACCAGGACTGGTAAAATTTGTTGGGAGGGGAATTAGGCTCCATCTTTTTAAAGGTGGATCAAAGAACTCAGGGACAACCACCACAGATTTAAATGGCCGAACACAGGAAAGTATCACATGTTTACAAATTTCAACAAAAATTTTTATTTCTGTGGTCACTGCTCTTCAATTCCTGATCCCTGTTGGTGGAAATATAAATATGTATTTGCCTTTGCTTTTATTACTCATGAGGCTTTGCTCCCTACATTTTTTTTTTCCAGAAGCTTTATGTACATTCAAAATGTGAAGATACATTCAACATACAATAATCTTTAACATGTCTTTAAAGGACTGTTTGAATAATCTTTACCTGGTCTCTCGGCCTCTGGTTTTATCCTCCCCCTCTACACTGACATACTTCCAAGCAGTACATCTGATCATGTCGCTCCCATGACTAAAAATCATGGGTAGCACTTCACTTCCAGCTCCTCAACATGGACAAAAGGTCTTCCATGACTGGCCCCTTCCCCTCTTTTATGCCTCATCTCTTATGTTTCATTTGCCCTTTACACTCTAGCAGGGCTTCATGCCATGCCTTTTCACATCTCCGTGCCTTTAAATATGTTGATCCCCTCCCCAGAATACCTGTCCCTAACTTATCTTGCCTGGAAATTGCATGCATTCTTAAGGTGCGTCCATAGAGATACAGGTGTTCATGTATCAGCAGCACCTATTTTTCGGTGTACTTGACAGAACTAACATTCTTTTTTTTGGAAACCTCTGAGTTGAAATCTACTCGTATTCTCTACTACTTCCTCTGCTTGGCAGGATGCAATAAACATTTAAACCTTTTCCTTCTGACATTAGAAGCAGCACTTATCAAAGTCCTGGGTAAGAAGAGCTCAGCAATTTTTGAGACCCACCAAATCTTCAAAGGATACTGGTCAATTTCCTTCAAGAGTGGTCTCACATCATTTTGACTTGGTGACAGTACCCACAGTCAACATCCATGTGGTCTCCAATTGTGAGACTATAGCTTTACAGATTTATCTAAAATATCAACCAGAACCAAAACCTCCCGATAAAGACACGACTTAAAAGTAACAAGTAACTCAGCAATATAAAAGAAATGCAGCACTGTAAAAAAGTAAATAGCATTATAGAAGTTGTATAGCATATAAAATTTTTAAAGCATATAAACTAGAGAGAAGAAAATTATTAAAATGGCAATTGATACACCATAATTTCAACTTTCCTATTGTTGGACATATAAATATTTCCCATTTTTCTTTACAAACAACGTAGAAGAAAACCTTCATGACTTTTAATTATTTTCACTGAACTAGCTCTACATCTACTTATGGGGAAGGTACCACACAGGGTGTGTTAATAAAATAAATATTTGGCTTTCTTTGTTACTACTTCTTTTGAGACTTTTGGGAAATACCCAGACTCCGGCCCATAAATTAAGTGAACATGCTCACTGAGGCACTTTTCATATTATCCCCATCCACAGACTTGCAAACTTTAATTTTTCAAGTTTCTTGGGAAGTGGTTCATTTAGAAGAAATCTTAGCCACCAATCTCAGGTAGCTGTTTCTTTTCCTGAGGTGTTTTCTTTCTTAATTCAGTATAATAGCTTGGTTTGAATTAGACGAATTCCTTGGTTTGAGGTATTCACGTCATGTCATCTGCTTTACTGTCTCCTCGGGAGATGGCAGTTGTGTTTCATCTATTGGTCATTAAACCACTTTACTAAAGAAGATGCTATGACATTAGAAGGGTCAGGATTTATAGACCAGGGGAGTGATTTTAGAAATGGTATCTGTCCATCTGCTATACAGAATGTTCATATCCTTACAAAACATGTTTTCCTGTACCCAGGTCTTCATTTACTGTTCTTTTCTGCCCACCTACTAATGTATGCATTTCGAATTTCTGTCGTAGCTAAATATGCCTGTCTTTTTCTCTTCAGTACAAAACAACTTGTTCAAATCCAGAGGCCAACAGCTTCCACATAGTGTTAGAAAAAGAGTTTGCCCAACTGAAGAGCTATAAGCCATCTATCTATCTATCTATCTATCTATCTATCTATCTATCTATCTATCTATCTATCTATCTATCTATGTATCTATCTATCTATCTATCTATCTATCTATCTATCTATCTATCTATCTATCTATGTATCTATCTAAGATGGAGTCTCGCTCTGTTGCCAGGCTGGAATGCAGTAATGCAATCTCAGCTCACTGCAACCTCCGCCTCCTGGGTTCAAGCGATTCTCCTGCCTCAGCCTCCCGAGTAGCTGGGATTACAGGTGCAGGCAAGCATGCGCAGCTCATTTTTGTATTTTTAGTAGAGACAGGGTTTCACCATGTTGGCCAGGATGGTCTCGATCTCTTGACCTCGTGACCCGCCCACCTCAGACTCCTAAAGTGCTAGAATTACAAGCGTGAGCCACCATGCTCAGCCTATAAGCTATTTATTGTGCTATGGCAAACTAGTTTAACTATTCTGGGTCTCAATGTTCTCATCACTAAGACAGAAGTTTGGAATAATCTTAATGTTTAGTCCTGGTAGGGCATGCAGCTCACCCCTATCAACGAGACAAGTGATGACCAACCTCCCACAGACCTAGGACATGAACTCAAGGTGCTTGACTTCAGGTCCAGGGTTTCAAGGCTCATCTCTAATACTTCATTCTCACAAAAATGAGTGGCTTTATTTCATGTTAAAGGGGGTAGTAGAGGAGAGATGAGGTGATGAAGTGAGTGGTGGAGAAGAACTTTCTGGGTAGAGAAGTTATCATGAAGACAGACCTAAATGCAGGACAGATGTTGGCTTATTTGATGAACTAACAGAGAGTCAGCATGACTGGAGTGTAGAGACTGAGAAGGATAGAGTAAGAGATGATGGTGGAGAGGTGGCCAGGGGCCATGTCACATATGACCTTTTGGTAATGTTAATGAGTTTGGATTCCTTTCAAAGTGGAACGAGAAGCCACTAAAAGGTTCCAAGGAGAAAAGTGTCATGATCTGGTATTTGCTTCTTCTAAGCTTCATCAGGGCTTTATGTCCAATATTTAACCTCCAATACATACCACACTGTCCGGCACATAGTAGGCCCTCAACACACTTGAGGACTAAATAAGTAAATAGAAACAGAGAACAATCAGTGTAGCTGTAATGTGAAGAATAAGTCAGAAGCATGGGAGGGGTGCTATTAGGGAGCTATTACAGTATTCCAGCCAGATGGGTCTTAGTCTGTGGTGGAAGCATTAACAAAGGAAGGAAGCAGATATATTTCAGAAGTATCCTGTACATAGAACCATCAGAACTTGGTCAGAGTACGGAAGGCATTGAGGATGACTTCTAGTTTTCTAGCTTGACAAATTTGGTAGCTAGAAGTAGCATTTCTTGAAATGAGGACAAAAGGAGGAGCAGATTTGAGAAAAGACCAAGGGCTTGAGTTTGAACATGATGCATTTGGGATGCCTAGGAGAAGATAGCCAAGTGGAAATATCAAGTTATCAATTTGATGCATCAGGTTGGAGGTTAGAAAGGAGATTCAGGTTAGAGATGTAAATTTGGGCACTATTCGCAAATAAATATTTTTAAAACAGCTATAGGCAAATGCTTGGAAAAGAGAAGCAGAACCTAGGCCTTAAGAATTCAACATTTAGAGTTTTGGTAGAGGACAAAGGCCCAGAAAAGGAGGTAGAAGAACTATGTCCAATAAATGAGGGGGCAAAGTCAGAAAAGCAAGGCATCCTGGAAGCCATTAAGAGTATTTCAGGAAGGAGGAGAAGCGGTTAACAGTGTAGAATTCTCCAGAGGGGAATACATGATAATAGTCTGTGTTAAGATTATATGTATTAGATTGAATCCCGTTAAACTGCTTTTTCTATATTAAAAAAGTGGTCACATATTGGCAACTTTGTACGGGTCAACATAATACACAGTTTGCTTGAAAAGTATATATTTCAGGGGACCATCTCTTCCATTAAGTGAGGAACACCTGTAACCACAATTGTAATGTCTTCTCTCCAACATCTCTTTGTCTATTTTGTTTTTGCCTAACTTCTTTTGGTAAATGTTTATTTACTTGGCTTTTACTCTAAAGACTGGGGAAGCCATCGAAACATTTTAAGCAGAGAGTGACAAGATCTGAATAGGCTTTCTTTCATTTGACTACAAACTAGTGAACCCATGTCTGTTTTCACCCATAGCTCTTTGCCTAGTGTGTAGTTCATAGCAGAAACCTGCTATTTTTTATATGCCAAAGAAGTTCTTTCCTCAATGTGCAGCACAAGCCCAGTCTGAAAGTATTTTCTCTAATATTTTAAAATATTATTGACATTGAACCCTCACCATATAAATTATATGGCATCTTCAGCTTACCTATCATTTTTCTTATTATCTAAACCATGACTTTTGCCATTTGAGTATAGAAGTGTCCTGAGGTACAGAGTCAAGGCTGGTTTCACTATGATGTCAACGCAGACGCTGGACGAGGAGTTCAGAATCCTGGCATCTGTTTGCTACATCATGAGCAAGTTCACATTACCTCTGAAAGCTTCAATTGTTTTACTTTTTTGGTTTTCATTCTTTTAAAAAATAACTAGATTGAACTGAATGATTGCTTTTGGTTTTCTTTTAGCTCTAACATTTTATGCTTCTATTAATGATTTAACATTCAAACAGAATATTAGTTTCTTTGTTTTGGAGCATTTTCCTCAGCCTGAAGAAAGCCCAATGGCTAGTCAGTGTACCTGAGCTGGCTTCATTCTCCCTAGACACCCTCCTAGTGGCTTGGTTTCCCTGAAAGGCTCCTTCGTTGCCTTCTCAGAGTGTCCAGGCAAGATAGAATATGATGCATCCCATTTATGTTTTGTCTTGTAGAAGTTCTAAACTAGCTACCTTCTGACCAGGACCTGAGGCCAATGTTAACACGCTTTGTTTATCCCCTCAAGTACTTTTTAATGTGAACCAATGCTATAAAATTGGGAGATTTCACATAAACATATAGATTTTTAGTTTCTTTAAAAACTCAAATATTTGGCCACAAGGGATAGACATTCTTTTAGGGCAACAACTGGCTGGGTCTGAGTAGCAGTGGCCCCCCCTTTTGGACTGGAAGTTCACTCTGTGGTTCATGACTCACCATTCTGTGCTGCTTTTTGTGCCCTGCACTTCTCCCACATTTACTCACTTTCCCAGTCATTGTAGATACTTGGATTTGATCCACGCAGGATGACCCAAGTTGGAAAGGCACCTCAATGATGAAATTTCAGTGCAATATGAACCCTGTCCAGGTATGCAGCTCAGTTTCTCATCTCTTTTTGCTGAGACCTCCAAAAGTCATGTACCACTGGTCAAAGTATTAACCTAAAAATAGTAAGCAAATTAAGGGAGCAGGACTTTGCTGTGTTTAGTCACGGTTTTCACAAATGCCTCAGATCAGTGTTTCTCAGCCCTGGCTATGTACTGGAGTCATCAGAGGAAGTTTAAAAAAAATACCCATGTTTGGCCGGGCGCGGTGGCTCACGCCTGTAATCCCAGCACTCTGGGAGGCGGAGGCAGGTGGATCATGAGGTCAAGAGAGCGAGACCATCCTGGCCTACACGGTGTAACCCTGTCTCTACTAAAAATACAAAAAATTACCTGGGCGTGGTGGCAGACGCCTGTAGTCCCAGCTACTCGGGAGGCTGAGGCAGGAGAATGGCATGAACCTGGGAGGCGGAGGCTTCAGTGAGCCGAGATTACGCCACTGCACTCCAGCCTGGCGACAGAGTGAGACTCCATTTAAAAAAAAAAAAAAAAAAAAAAAACTACCCATGTTTAAGTTTTACCGCAGAGCAACTAGATCAGAATCTCTGGGGGAAGGCCCAAGCATGAGTATTTTTTTTTTTTTTTAATCACATGCTCTACTGAGAAACACCACTATAGAAGCTGTAAATCCACGAGTACTGACATCATCAGCCTAGAGAAATCCTCAAAAAGTCTGGGTAGTTATTTGTGGCTGGTTTTGCAGCCTTTATGGTGTCAGTAGAAACTGCACCTAAGAATAGCCTCCTCCTCACAAACTGGAATGCCCATCTGGCTGGGGTTTCCATCACACCTGGCAGTGCTGGAAAGATGCACTTACAGCATGGGCCATTTAACCAGCACTACCTCCTTTCATTTATGTGAAAAAATGTAGGGTGGAGTAGGGGTGGGAAAAAGGCCTAAATCTAGTATTGACAGGTAAAAGAGAGAAGGGGGAGATGGAGGGTTGGTGACTTACAATCCAAATGGCATTTCATCTATTATGGAAAAAAAAAAAAATGGTTTCAAGATCT
Organism: Colobus angolensis palliatus; assembly: GCF_000951035.1. Taxonomy (NCBI): domain Eukaryota; kingdom Metazoa; phylum Chordata; class Mammalia; order Primates; family Cercopithecidae; genus Colobus; species Colobus angolensis. Next base: position 301,924 of record NW_012114489.1, read on the forward strand.
TAGCTTTTAAGATGACTGAGCAAAGAGTGAAAAATAGACTGGTGGTAAGACAGACAAAAACATAAGTTAAGAAGAAGTTGCTTCTATTTGAAGTGTTTGTTTTCTTTCCAGTGTCCCCATTTGGGTTACTTTGATCTGGAACATCTGAAAAATGACTTCCCTCTTGGAGTGTTGTTAAAAATTTAAAAGACCACGGAAAAATCCAAAGTAATGCCAAACTAATCATCGTTTCCAAAGTTTCCATAGATAAATTATTTTTCCAAATGACCCAGAATAATAGGGTGAGAAGAAGTGCTTTAAACAAGAGCGATTCAATGACATTTTCCTTGTGTGGCTTCCCTATAACATCGGAACAATAGGCATTGAATTCAAGCCTAATATGGAATTGAAAAATTGCAGACTTAGGGTTTATGATGAACACAACCCAGCTGGAGCATTGAATGAAGAACGGCAGGAGGGTTTGGTGAAGCCAATCTGGCCCGCTGTGGTTCTGCCACAAGAGAACGATGGGTTTTAAAGGACACAACCTAATTTCTCTCTGCAGCTGGGTGTCATTGACTAATGAAAATATATTGGCACGCTGCTCATGGGTTATTGTTCCATGTAACTGCACCTCTTAGCTGGGGATTTGTAAGCAGGCCATGATTGAAAGCAATATGACTGCGCTTGGTTATTAAAATATTCCAAATACAGCCTGCCCTATTTATTGGAAACAAAGTTTGACAAGATTATGTTGATATGAGGAGCAGATAATGAAACATCTCCGTGCATAAGCACTGCCAATGTCAACTGGGCAGAATTACAGTCCTTAAATATTTATATAGGAAAATGAAATACAACTATTAATACTTCCAGGAAGTGATACAGTGTGAAAGGAGAAATAGACACGAGGAATAGGATCCTGGGCTACTTGTAACAGGCCAATTTATCATTTTTATAAAATGTCTGCCTGTCTCATTTGTGGAAACTCTTCAAAGGATGAGAAAAAGCATAAACACCTCTAAAACCTCTAAAAATGACGCATGTTTAAACAAATGTGTTCAAAACCCTGATGACTAAATTAATGTGTTGGAAAGGCTTCACTTTTTAAGGGTAACTTCTTCTAGGCTAATTTAAGCTATAGCCTATTTATTTAGTAATTTGAAAGCACACTTTATTAACTTGGATAATATAATTTTGTTTTCTTTTGCTTTGTATTGCCTTTGGGAGAAATGTCTAAAAGCAAACAGAGGTAAATGTCCAGACAGGCAATATTCACCTTAAAAAGCACATAAAACAATAGAAAAGGCATTAGTCTAAGAATCAGAAGATCTGAGTTTTAATCCGACGTTTGCCTCTAGCCTGAACTGTAGAAAAGTTGCTTTCACATCTCATGCCGAATTTCCACACTTACTTGTCATATTTACTGTCTGTATTTTGGCATTTGACAATATCTTTATTTTTCTGTAAATATTTTTAGGAATGCATGTCTTATATTCAGCATTTTCATTATCTGATTTCTTATGGTTTCCATCCATTTAAACACGGAGGGTTATGAACAGCCAAAACTTTCCTGGTTCTGGGGCCTCTGGGTTCCCTGCCCTTTAGTTTTTCCTCTGTCTGACTTTTGCTCTTCCCTCACTCTGTCACTCATTCTACAGTGACATGCTTTCTGCCCCTCATCCTTTCTCGATCCCCTTCTTTTGCCCCTTAGTCTCCTCACTCTTTGCCCTTTAGCAGCCCCGTCTCTGAGGTGGGCAGCCCAGGGGTGCTTTTTGCAGGCTTGAGGTCTCTCTCCTGCCCTTGATGGAGCAAAGTCAATTATACTTTGCTTAAAATGCTGTTTTAAAGGCAAAATGAAAGCCACTCAACTAAAATTTAAAAGTCTTCAAAAGGCTGTTAAAAGCATCACATTCAATATAAAATGGCCTGAACTATATACAGTCCTCTTAAAAAGACAGTCTTAAATAAACCAATAAGTTTGGCTAATTGGCAAACTGCTCATTTGCTGAATTAATTTTAAATGAATTGCACTAGAGCCAAAACTGGTCTCATTTTTGCTCTTCTCTTTCTTTCTTTCCATCCTCCAACCACCTCCTTTTTTTTTTTTTCCCCACAATCTTCAGTCAATGTTTAGTTTGCTGATGATGACTTCGGTATTGAATTGAATAAAGCAGTTGGCAGGAATGTGTAGAAGATAGAAAAAAGGAACAAGGCTTGATTGCAGCAGTTTCCAGACTATGTCCCAAGTAGCGTTTTCCAAAGCCTCTTCCAGAGTTTGATTCAAGAACCGAATTTGATTCAGGAGCATTCTGGGGTTGCAAGGAGAGGTCTTAAAATGTGTTACCACTTGGAATTACTTTTCTGAGTGAATAAGGATTTTCTCAATACTGTATAATAAAAAATGAAGAAAAACTGGATGTTGAAACTGATGTGTTGACACCCATGGCCACCAATTTCAAAAATTTCCAGAAATAATGCAGCCTTTATTAGTTATATATATTGAGGTTACATAAGATTGGATTCAGGTGAAAAATGGTCTCATTGTTAATAAATGCTTAAGAACCACTGAAAATATAAAGAAGAGAACTCTGGACTTGGAAAATGAAGACTGTTTCACATCCATAATCTGCTAGTAACTAGCTAGGTGACCTTGAACAAATCATTTAAAAATTTTGGGTTTCAGTTTAAATTTATGACACAAGAGAGACTTGTATTAGCATCCTTTTTAGAAAACAAATAACAATAACCTATATGAGTAATATGGTTTGCCCAAATCTCATGTCAAATTGTAATCCCCAGTGTTGGAGGATGGGCCTGGTGAGAGGTGACTGGATCATGGGGATGGATTTCCCCCTTGCTGTTCTGGTGATAGTGAGTTCTCATGAGACCTAGTTGTTTAAGTGTGTAGCACCTCCCACTTCACTCTCTTCCTTCTTCAACCATGTAAAACATGTCTGCTTCTCCTTTGCTTTCCACCACGTTTGTAAGTTGCCTGATGCCTCCTCAGTCATGCTTCCTGTACAGCCTGCAGAACTGTGAGCCAATTAAACCTCTTTTCTTTATAAATTACCCAGACTCAGGTATTTCTTTATAGCCATGTGAGAACGGACTAATATAATGAGGATTAAGAATCCCAGGAGATATATGAATGTTTAAAAAGAAGCTGGTTGGTGCAAAGAAATGTCTAGTAGGTGACAAATGTGGAGGAATGATCTTTGTCTCAGATTCATCTCATCTCATTTGTCTAATCTCATCTCAGCTATGTAACACTCACTTGCTCTTTCTTTACCTTAGCTAGTGGCCCTACTTACTATGTTGCTCAGAAAAATATAAAGGCCAATATGAGCCAGTATGGAGAATTCATGAATACCCAAGGGTACCACTGTTAAGGACTATTCTATTCCTACTTATGAGGACCTTGAAGTTGACTTTCACTAGATGTTGAACATACATGATGAGATTGTCTCATATCCCACATTTGTCAGTACCACTCTTCTACAGCATGTACTTTCCTCAATAAAATTCAGATTCCTCAAAATAATTATTGCCTGAGCAATCCTGAAAAGAAAATAATAGCCTTGTAAGTGTTCAGGTACCTCCTCAACCTGTCTTCCTTGCTCACTAGGCAGCCTTGATTCAAATTCCTGCCTTATACAAATTACAAGTTACGAAGTATCCTGGATCTGCAGAAGCATTCTAGCAGTGTCAGAACCTTAGATATTAAATCCTAGGTGGCCGAAGGTCTTTTGGGCAGTATTAAAGGGTCAGACTCTAAATTTAAATACCTGAATCAAAGGTGGCTCTGCACTTACCACCTAGGTATCCTTGGGCAAGCTAGTCAACTTCAAGTTCATCCACTATAAAGTGGGAATAAGAAAAAAACTTCTAGGTTCAATATCACATTCTAGTTATATCACTAATATCAATTGGCTGAACAGCTGATCTGTTGAATAACAGTATTTTCAAGTGACCTATTACTCTCATTTATGAAATTCATCAATTCGTTGAAAACTTGCTTCCTCATTATTAAATCTAAAACACACTGCATTTCATACTGAATGGGATGGTTCTAACAGCTTTAGAAGATTTCTGTGAGGTTTTACTTGACTAGTTTTCATTCTGTCTTTATAGCAGCATTTTTAAGGAATATTCAATTTGTTACTACTAAGATTGGTAGGGTGGTTTAATGTTTGTACAAATGCATTTAGTAATCAGAAAATGTATTTTTCTATTACACAGTATTTTAGAAGTTCATGTGGGGTTTTTTTTTAGTTTATATTGAATTCCTTTGGATCTTCTGGAGTGTCATTTTCTGTTTTACTCCGCTTTTACCATTTTTAGGATTTTTTTCATCACAGTTTCAAGTAGGAAATCAACTTCTTTTTGGCCATTTGGAGAGCCAGATACTTGGCAAATCTATTTTCAACACATTCTTCTGGTTCTATTAAGTTCAACACATATTTCTTGAGTGCCTATAATGTGCCATCTTTGGCTCTGATCATACTATGAGGACTAGACAGACAGGGCCCTTTTTGCTTACTTCCCATCCCAGTGGAAGAGATCAGCAATAAATAAAAGGTGATAACCACTATGAAGAAAATAGAACTGGGTGTCAGAATAGACAGTGCTATAGTACTGAGGCAGGGGACTGCTCTCTTAGATAAGGCGATTAGACAAATCTTCTGGAGGTGAAGACACTGAGTTCAGGGGATGGCCCTTGTTGGGATGGGATGCGTAGTTCTGAGCCATGGGGCAGAAAAATATTGGTGGAGTGAGACAAGAACCAAAAGCAGTGGCCAAAGACAATATTCATTAGCTTTGCTATTGTGGTTGAGGGCCGCCCAGCCTAAATGTATTTATTTTCATTGTGGTATGTTCGGTTTACATATGATCATTCATATAAAGACTGGATGTCTGTATGCTATTTTTCCCTCTTCTGCTATATAAATATTAAATATTGGCTATATTCAGAAACACAACAGCACCATGGGAACAAAAGATATATGCATATACAAAATAATCAATCAAGTTGGACATTTTTGGCAAAAGGTTTCCAGAGTACGCTTTCATTGATACAGTTTTAAAATGCTGTAGCAGCATTTCAGTGCCTGATTAATGGGTTTATTTATTCCAAAGCCTGCTTGAAACTATAATGTCTTTGAAAAAAAATATTGAAAAGATGCTTCAGAAAAGCTCATCAGCATTGTTTCATTTACCAAACTTTCTTGTGCTAATCTTCACTCTAACAAAAATGCCAATGGATACTAATTCTATAGTGGTTTATGTAGGTAAAAGCCTTTTATTTCAGTACGAAATATATATGCATTGCCTACAGAGTAAAATGAAAAATAAGATACGAAAAACACATTGTAGAATCATTTTGCAAATATCGGTGGAGGATAACTGGGAATCATGTCTGCTTCTTACAGAGTGTGTAACTTGGCATCCAAGTAAATCACAACAAGAAGGCTGAAGAGCCACTTGGGAATTTATCAGATAAGGTAATGTATCATACAGAGGGTCAGTGAAGTATTGGTGCTGTTTGAGAGTCTATGAGGGGTTTGAACAGCACCACCCTGAAAGCTTTATTTCAGTGGATTGGAGACCCGCCTGTGCATCTGTGTTACCTGGGAAGCTTGCTAAAAACAGAGATTTCTGGGCCTTATCTCAGACCTGTAAGTAACAATCTTGAGAGGAGGGCCAATAAAAAAAACAAAAACAAATACTTTGCAGGTGATTCTGATGCAAGCACAGGGAGCAAGCTTATATCCAGAAACCATCTCTGTATGTTAAGAGACAAAACCAAATCTGTAAAAGAGAATTCCAGAATAGTTTGCAAATTGTGTTTCCATAGAAGGATGATGGGGTCGCCTGAGTTGGCAATGGAGATGGCACTGGTAAGAGGGAGGCCAAACAGACAGGGCTTTGAAGCTCTGGCCCTACTTCACAAAGCAAATTCATTTTTATCTGTTTTAATGTTTTTATTTCATGTTGAAATATTCTGGTCTTGTACTTAGTAGCATTAACGTAATATGCACCCAGACATGTTGTGTGGAGGACATATGGTAGCAGAAAAGCTGCAGGATATTGTAAAGCAGGGCCTGATGTAGGGAGAGATCTCAGGCTGGATTTGTTTTAATTCTGTGCAAACAAAAGGTTTGTGGGCCCTCATTTCCACATCAATATTTTCCTTCTCGTTGTCCAAAGCTCTGATCTCTGCTGGAAGGGCCTGATAATTAAACTAAGCTCTTGACAGGAGAGCTGTCCATGTTTGGGTCCAAAAACGTTATTGGGATATAGGCACCATGCCATTCTTACTAGGCATCCATGAGTGATGTAGAGGCTGCTGTTAACAGGAGGTCCTTGCTGCTTGGTGACAAGCTGGCTAATTATTATAGCTCCTTGATGCAGGGATGAAGTGTGGGACTCACCAGCACCTGGTTGGATAGTTTTGGGAAGTGGTTTAGCTTTCTTACGGCTCCCTGGTTCTGGCAATTGCTGGCTCCCACTTGAGCAGAGACCACGATGTCTCTTGAGTGCTGACTCAGCTCCTCTCTTTGTGGTTACTTCATTTAGTCCTCTCATCTCTTCTCCCAACAGCCTCTCTTCTGGGTAATGTTTCTTTTTATTCCCCGCCCCCACCACTTGGGAAGCCCTTGTCTGGACCCACGATTAATAGTCTGGTCTTTCCTCCATTCTCCTTTGATTAAGGCATAAACTTTATGTCTTGTTCCTTCAAGGTTTGGCCTTTTGGATTCCAAAATTCCTAACTCTTGTTTATCAAACATCTTGGACTTCAAGTGGCCATGGTGTATTTTCACTGGGGGTGAGTGAGGAATGGTAATTACTTGAACAAAAAAGGAGTCTCTAAATAACATATTGGTTAATTTCTCAAAATATTACCCTATTGTTGTGATAGGGGCCCACCCGATATTTAGGACAAAAGAAATGTTTTGAAAATGCAGTAAATAACGTTTTTAAAATCCAGTAATAATAATAACGTTAATAAAACTACAGAAACAAAAGAGTGTGCCCTGTTGTGGAGGAATTTGAAATGAAGAGTCATTTCATGAACAAAACTTTGGATGGGCTGAAGGGTAAGGCCAGTGTCATCATGGCAGGTTTGGGTGTCAAACTAATAAGGAAGGCCATACATAAAAAAAACAGTTCCATGTTTACTCAAGAATTGGAAAGAACTATTACCAATGTATCAACTATGTGTATGTATACAATTGTGTTTATAATATGTATATACAATACGTAGACAATATAATGGCTTTTCACAGACATTAGCTAGTGCCTACAGTAGGAGGAAAGAGAAACAAATCTATTTTATTGTTTTGTCTCTTTGTGGATAAATTTCCTTCCACAGGATATTTGTTATTTAAGTAAAGCCCTGCAATGAACAGAGCTATTAGCCTAAGAAATGTTGTGAGTAATTTGCCGAGGACTAAACTTATGAGTCTATGCCAGGCAATTCTTGTCAATAGCTTGTCTGAAAGAAACAATACCTGCAGAAGCATTATCTAAAGGACATGGAATCCATTCATTTCTCTCAGAAATTCTCAGTGAAGCTGTGATGGTCATCTGGGATATTAGAAATCTTTATTGTGTAAGGTATAAGGAGTCTAGTTTCAGTTTTCTGCATATGGGCACGGGGAAGGGAACATCACACACCAGGGCCTGTCAGGGGGTTGGGGGCAAGGGGAAGGACAATATTAGGAGAAATACCTAACGTAGATGACGGGTTGATGGGTGCAGCAAACCACTATGGCACATGTATACCTATTTAACAAACCTACACGTTCTGCACATGTATCCCAGAACTTAAAGTATTAAAAAAAAAAAAATGAAAAAACAACCCAAAAAGACCAACAAAAAAGGAAATCTTTATTGTGTTGGACTATCCTATTCATTTTAGTCTCTTTAAAATTCCCAGAACTTTCCCGCTAAACACCAGTGATGCTCACCTCGCATCACTGTGACAAGTAACAATTTCCCTCCTACAGTTCCAAAGCCAAAGCACTCCTGCTTAGGTAACACCGCTAGACAACATAAAATATATTAATTGATAAACCAGAGAACTGAGTACTTGAATCAATTGTATAGGCAACCCAATAGACTCCCAGCTGGTATTAATCTTTCTGAGTTTTGGCCGGGCGTGGTGGCTCATGCCTGTAATCCCAGCACTTTGGGAGGCCGAGATAGTGGATCATGAGGTCAAGCGATCGAGACCATCTTGGCCAACATGGTGAAACCCCATCTCTACTAAAAATACAAAAATTGGTCGGGCATGGTGGCGCACGCCTGTGGTCCCAGTTACTCTGGAGGCTGAGGCAGGAGAATCGCTTGAATTCTGGAGGCAGAGGTTGCAGTGAGCCGAGAGTACACCACTGCACTCCAGGTTGGTGACAGAGCAAAACTCTGTCTCAAAATAATAATAAAAATAATGATAAATGTACCAAACTACAGACAGTGATAGGTGGTCCTGGTGGTCTTGCTTGTGCCCTTGCTCTCTTTGATGCCATCACCTTGGCCTTCTTCAGTTCATGGAACTTTCTATGGGCATTTAAATAACTTTAATTATCAATTTTGAATTTTTCTGTAATTGAGGAATGAATGGCTTACCCTCCTTAAGAGAGTTTCCATCCTGAGTAAATAGTGTGGGGATGCGACCGGGGAAGAGAGTTATATTTGAGAGCAGAAGGCCTTTGTGTGTGTGTGTGCGTGTGTGTGTGTGTGAGAGAGAATGAGAGCGAGAGAGATGGAGTTTCACTCTTGTTTCCCAGGCTGGAGTGCAATGGCAGGATCTCAGCTCACTGCAACCTCAGCCTCCCGGGTTCAAGCAAAGCGGGTTCTTCTGCTTCAGCCTCCCAGGTAGCTGTGATCACAGACACAGGACACCACGCCCAGCTATTTTTTTTGTATTTTTAGTAGAGACAGAGTTTCACTATGTTGGCCAGGCTGGTTGCAAGCTCCTGACCTCAGGTGATCCACATACCTCGGCCTCCCAAAGTGTTGAGATTACAGGCATGAGTCACTGCGCCTGACATTTTTTTTTTTTTTTTTTGGAGACGAAGTCTCACTTTGTCACCCAGACTGGAGTGCAGTGGTGCGATCTCGGCTCACTACAACCTTAGCCTCCTGGGTTCAAGTGATTCTCCTGGGTTCAAGCCTCAGCCTCCTGAGTAACTGAGATTACCGGCACGTGCCACCACACTTGGCTAATTTTTTGTATTTTTAGTGAAGACAGCCTTTTGCCATGTCGGTTAGGCTAGTCTTGAATTCCCGACCTCAAGTGGTCCACCCGCCTCTGGCTCCCACAGTGCTGGGATTACAGGCATGAGCCACCACGCCCAGCCCAGAGGGCCTTTTCAACATCCCTGAAATACAGCTTGAGCACGGCTGTCTGCTCAGGGCCTGAAGTTGGAAGTGGTTACCTTTATCCCTTGTTTATCTGGATGTCATTTCGATTTTTTTTTTTTTCAAGTGCAGTGAAGAATTAAAGACCTCGTCCACCAAACAAACAAATGATAATAATAATAATAAATAAATAAATACACTTTCTCAGTCATAACTCTAAGAAACTTTTCACTATGTTTACCATAAAGATACTTTTGTCAGCACAATTAAACTGACCTTTCTGAGACAGAATTGGGAGTTATTTTGTCCCCTGGTCTCAGTAGCAGTGGTGCTTTTCCTGAGTAACTAGTTTACTTTTCCCCATATAGATTCTGCATAGTTTGAAAGTGTCCATTTTCCTTTGGGCATTTGGAAACCTGAGAGCCTAAAGCGTTGATCCACCTCTGGCATGAACACCATATTGTGTTCCAACCTTACTTCTGGTTCCCTATTAGTTTCCTGACATTATTTGCCCTTTGACTCATATTTTTCATATTTTAATGGGCTTTTATTTTGCCATGTTACAGGGATTTTGTAAATGGATTGAAGTTCTTTACCAATCAAGGTAAGATAAAAATGTGTGCACATATTCACATATATTCATAGAGTTCTTGGAGTGTGAAATTTGGGGGATGTGAATGTAAGCATATTTGCGATAGCCAAGTAATTTTACTTTCTCTACAGTAACAAGAGTAGGAAATAAAAGTAAAACTTTATAGGAGAACAGCTACATCAGAGAACTTAATTATTACAACAGCACAATTGTTTAATTTGCTAATTGTAGTTTCTTGCTACATGATCCTCATACATTAAAGAGTATACCTTGATGCCTAGCAGGGAGCTTATCAATTATTTTGCCTCCTCTAATTATCTAAATTTTAGCAGACTCACAGACTTAAGGGGACAAATCAGCTAATTTATATTATGGCATTTGTGTGCTAATAATATTAGTTTATTGTTTTTACAAATTATTATTTGTATGTAAAATGAAGTGTTAAAGTAATTATTTTCAGACACTTATAGTCCTAAAATTCTCAACGGCTAAAAAGATAGACTAAATTTCCCCTGGAGGTGTTTGCAAACAGCATTTCTATCTAAAAGGTTAGTACATTTGTGGGAAGAAGTAACTGGGTGGAGAGATGGAAAAAAATATTCCTCATATTCAAAGACCCTCTGACCACAGAAAGTTTTACTAATTCAATCACTACTGGCATGGACCATGGAACAGATGAATAAAGTTCAAAACATAAAGACTCAGGCAACAATACAAGATGTTTGTGTACTTAAATTACATGTTCTTGAAAGTCTGAATACTTTTATTTACAAAGATCTCCATATCTTAAGTAGGAAAATGTTTAATATTGATCTGAAAATATAATGGCTGGGATACTTACTATTTAGGTCACTGAAAAAGAAAAATAACTCAAACCCCAAACTTCCTTTACAGTTCAGGAAACTAGATGCTCAAAAACAGAGGAAAGAGAAACAGAAAATATTTGAGCTAAAATTCAGACAAATCCCTGACTTGAAGCTGTTCGAGTGCGCGTGCGTGTGCATGTGTACGTACGTGTGCCTCAATATGTTTTCTCTTATTGTCTGTCCTACTGACATTGAAACAGTGCCTTTGATTTGGACAGAAAGAACATAGTTGAAAAATACAGCTTTGAAAATCCAAATTACAAGGTACGGGTTGTTATTAGGATGTTAGATTAGACAGTGGCAGCGGGACAAGGCAAACAGGTCACAGTGAAATTCAGAAATAAAAAGATACGCTGCCAAGAGACAACTCATTGAGCTGCTAGCCTTGTTTTCTCCCCCATAATAAAATGATTTTTGAGAGACTGCTCAGCCAGAAAGGTAAACCATTCTCACAATTTAAAAGTGCCAGTCATCTGTAAAGCCAGAAGCCAAGACAGAAGGAAATTTAAGAAGAATAGGATTGTCACTTAAAAGTCCAAAGAAGATAAGAGAAAGACAATGGAGCCTCTATAGCCAAGTTAATTATTTAGGGGCTTGAGTTCAGCTTCCAGATTTTCCCTCTCCTGAAGCTTTTCTCTCTTCCTTCCTTTGGCCTGCCTTTTAACCATTAAATAGCCCATTTGAATGAGCCTGGGGAAAGGAAAGGGGGAACCATACTAATTAAGTCTGTCTTGCAACAGTGGTTCCCCCAAAGCAATGCAATTCAAAGGTAGAGCAAATAGTCAAGTTTTACTCTTTATCTTTCTATTCCCTTTTTTTTTTTTTTCAAAATGAGATAACGATCATTTAATGATTTGTCAATCTAGAATACAACTGCAGCACTTGGGTGTGCAGGTGTGGGCATGGAGCTAGTCTGAGAAGTCTGCAAAACTTAAGTTGACCTATTTTCTCAGAAATAGGGACAGCTGGTGAAGCAGACCCTATCCGTGTGGGCTGATACACAAATTGCTCAGTTGGACAAATGTATTTGTAGATGTGGACATTACGATGAAGGACTAGGATGAATCATTCTGCCCATGTCACTTACCCTAAACAAACTTTTGGCATGCTATGTTAATTTTAAAATAATAATAATCATTTAAAAAGTAACCTTTTTCAACTTCAGAGCAGTGTTAGATTTACAGGATTATTGCAAACATAGTATGGAGAGTTCCCATATGCCCCATATCCAGTTTCACCTATTATTAACATCTTTAGTATGGCACATTTGTCATCATTAGTAAACCAATACTGATACATGATTATTAACTGAGGTTCATACATTATTCAGATTTCCTCAAATCTTCCCTAATGTCCGCTTTCTGTTCCAGGATCCCTTCCAGGATGCCACATTACATTTAACGGATGTGTCTCCTTAGGTACCTCTAAGGTTGTGAAAGTTTCTCCAACTTTCCTTATTTTTTTGACTATCTTGACACTTTTGAGAATTACTGGTCAGGTATTATGCAGAATGTCCCTCAGTTGGGATTTGTCTGGTGTTTTCTCATGATTAAACTGGGGTTATGGGTTTGTGGAAGGAAGAGCACAGAAGTAAAATGTTATTCTCAACACATTATCTCATAAATACAGGCTATCAATATGACTTTCCACTGTCAATATTGATGATCACCTGACTGGTATGTTTGCCAAGTTTCTCCACTGTCAAGTTACTCTTTTGTCCCCCCCTTTCCATATTATACTCTATTATACTTTCCACATTATTCTCCCTTTCCATATTATATACTCTTTGGAAGAAAGTTACTATGTGTAAGTAACACACACTAAAGGAGTGACGAGTTGTGCTCCACCTCCTTAAGGGCAGAGTATCTCTGTAAATTATTTGGAACTCTTCTACTTGGAAGATGTGTTTATTATGCCCCATTTATTTAATTATTTAATCACTTATATCAGTTTGGATTCATGGATATTTACATTATAACTTGGGTTGGGTTACAATCCAATACTACTTTATTGCTCAAATTGTTCCAGCTCTTTTAGTTGGCTCCTGTACCCCCATGTCATACCTCCATCATTATCTGTTGTTTTCTTGTGCATTTTTTACTTTCTAGAACTACGAGATGCTCCAGGCTCATCTTAATGTGGTAGATTACACTGATTGATTTTTTATATTGAACCACCCTTGCACACCTGGAATAAATCCCACTTGATTATAGTATATAGTTCTTATTTAACATTATTGGATTTGCTAATATCTTGTTGAAGATTTTTGTATGTATGTTAGTAGTTAACTAATTTTATTTTATTTTATTTTATTTATTTTATTTTATTTATTTATTTTTTTTTGAGACAGAGTTTTGCTCAGTTGCCCAGTCTGGAGTGCAGTGGCGGGATCTTGGCTCACTGCAAGCTCTGCCTCCCAGGTTCCCACCATTCTCCTGCCTCAGTCTCCCAAGTAGCTGGGACTACAGGCGCCCGCCGCCACGCCCGGCTAATTTTTTGCATTTTTAGTAGAGATGGGGTTTCACCGTGCTAGCCAGGATGGTCTCGATCTCCTGACCTTGTGACCCACCCGCCTCAGCCTCCCAAAGTGCTGGGATTACAGGCGTGAGCCACCGCGCCCGGCCTTTTATTTTCTTTTATTTATTTTATCAGACAGAGTATTGCTCTGTTGCCCAGGCTGGAATGCAGGGGTCTCAGATCACTGCAACCTCTGCCTCCTGGGTTCAAGTAATTCTCCTGCCTCAGCCTCCCAAGTAGCTGAGACTACAGGTGGGTGCCACCATGTCTGGTTAATGGGATTTCAGCATGTTGGTCAGGTTGGTCGCAAACTCCTGACCTCATGTGATTCACCCGCCTCAGCCTCCCAAAGTGCTGGGATTACAGGCACCAGCCATTGCACCCAGCTGCCTAATTTTATTCTAATTAATTTAAGAACTTTTTTCAGCATTGAGGTATAGTCAACAAATAAAATTTCATATATTCAAGGTGTACAATGTGATGTTTTCACATACATATACATTGTGAAAACATTATCACAATCAGGCTAATTAACATGTCTGTTACCTCACAGTTACTTTTTTTGTGATAAAAATACTTAAAATTTACTCTCTTAACAGTTCAAGTATAGAATACATTATTATTACTTACAGTCCAGTCTGTATGTTAGGTCTCCAGAACTTATTTATCTTAACTACAAGTTTGCATGTATGTTGATGAGACATACTGGTCTGTAGTTTTCCTTTCTTGCAGTGTCATCTTGTTTTAGTATCAGGGTAAAGGTACCCTGATAGAATGAGTTAGGAACTGTTCCTTCTGCTCTTCTGCTTTCTGGGAGAGATTGTGGAGTATTGGTATCATTTTTTCCTTAAATGTTTGATAGAACTTACCAGTGAAACTATCTGGGCTTGATAATTTCCTTTTTTTGTAAGGCTTTTTTATTGTTTTTTTTAAATTGATAATCTTAAGAGTACTATATCTATTTCTTTTTGTGTTTTAGTAGTTTGTATCTTTCAAGAAATTAGTCCATTTCATCTAAATCATCAAATTTGTGGACACAGAGTTGTTCAGAATACCATATTCTTATATTATCTTTTATTATCCATGGAACACTAGAGATGACCCTTCTTTCATTTTTAATATTGATGCTTTCTCTCTCTCTCTCTATTAGCTTGGTTAGGGTTTTGTTAATTTTACTGACTTTTTTTTTTTTTTTAAAGAAATTGTTTTTGGTTTGTTAATTTTCTCTATTGTTTTCCTGTTTTCAATTTCATAGATTTAGGATCTAATTTTGATTTCTTTCCTTCTGCTTGATTTAGGCTTAAATACCTCTTATTTCTCTAGTTTCCTAAGGTGGAAACTTAGGTAACTGATTATTTTTTCTAATATATGCATTTAGTGCTATAAATTTCCCTCTAAGCATTGCTTTTGTTGCCTTTGACAAATTTTGACAAGTGTTGGTTTCATTTTCTTTTAGTTCAAAATATTTTAAACTTTTTTGATACTTGTGTGGTCTTTACAAGTGTGTTAATTTACAAATATTTGGGAATTTTCCAGCCATCTTTGTGTTACTGGTTTCTAGTTCAATTTCACTGCTGTCTGAGAACATATTTTATGTATTTTTTACTTTTTAAATTTGTTAAGGTATGTTTTATGGTACAGAAGGTGGTTTGCCTTGGTGCATGTTCCATGTAAACTGGAGAAGAATGTGTATTCTGCTGTTGTTGGAGTCCTTCATAAACCTCAATTCAGTTGACTGATAGTGCCATTCAGGTTAACTGCAGCCTTAATTGATTTTCTGCCTGCTTGATCTAGCAATTACTGATGGGGTGACAGGGGATAAAGTCTCCAACTATAATTTTTTCCTCATTTTATCCTTTTAGTTCTATCTGTTTTTGTTTCATGTATCTTTAGAGGCATTCATGTTTAGGGATGCTATGTCTTCTTAGAGAACTGACCCTTTTATTATTATGTAATGTCTCCTTTATCCCTGATAAATTTCCTTGCTCTGAAATCTGCTTTGTCTGAAATTAACAAAGCTACTTCAACTTTCTTTTGATTAGTGGTAGCATGGTATATTTTCTCTATCACTTTATTTTTAACTTATCAGTCTTCACATTTAAAGTGATGTTCTTGTAGACAATATATAGTTAGTTATTGTTTTGCAGCCACTATGACAATCACTGTCTTTTAATTGCAGTATTTAGACCACTCACATTTAAAGTAATAATTAATGTATTTGGGTTAATATCAGCCATGCTTGTAACTTTTTTCTTATATATACCAGAAGCTTCCTTTTCTGTCTTTCCTGGTTTGAGTTGAGCACTTTATTTCATTCAGCTTTTATCTCTTCTTTTAGCACAGAAATTATGCTTATTTAAAAAAGCTTTTTAGTGGTTGGCCTAAAGTTTATAAAATATATTTTAAACTAATGTAAGTCCACCTTCAGGCAATATTATTGCATTTCATGTATATATTGAAATGCAATAATATTGCATAAATGTTATGAGTGTAGGTACCTCATAACAGTGTATTCCCAACTTCTTCCTCCCTTCCATTGGGACATTGTTTATCCCTATGCTATAATCATATAACACATTGTTACTATTGTTACTTTATAACAAGTATATAACTGTATATAACAATTAAGAATAAGAAAAATAAAATATTTTATTTTACATTCATTCATTCCTTCTCTGATGTAGATCTTTTTTTTTTTTTTTTTTT
>NW_012114489.1:318165-345383 GCF_000951035.1 Colobus angolensis palliatus
CTCGGCCTCCCAAAGTGCTGGGATTACAGGCGTGAGCCACCGCGCCCGGCCGATCCTTTCTTTATGTAGATCCAAGCTTCTGACTTTTACAGTTGTCCTTCTGCCTGAAGAAAATCTTTTAACATTTCTTTCAGGGCAGTTCTGCTAGCAATGAGTTATCTCACTTGTTTGTCTGAGAAACAGACATTTGACAAATAATTTTTATATAGAATACCAAGTTGGTGATTTTTGTCTTTCAGCACTTTAAATATTTCACTCTACTCTTTTTTTTTTAACTCTACTCTCTCTTGCTCTCTTTTTTTTTGGTCTGAGAAACATTCACGAATAATTAGAATATATAGAATACCAGGTTGGTGACTTTTGTCTTTCGTCACTTTACATATTTCACTCTACTCTCTTGCATGGGTTCTGGTTAAAAGTCAGATGTAATTCATATTACACAGGTAAGGTGTTTTTATTCTCTGGTTTGTTTTAAGATTTTTCTCTTTGCGATTTTCTGCAGTTTGAATATGATATGCCTAGGTATTTTTTTGGAATTTATCATGTTTGGCATTCTCTGAGCTTCCTGGATATGATTTGCTATCATTCATTTTTGAAAGTTCTCAGTCATTATGACTTCAAAAATTTCTCCTGCTCTGTTCTCTTTTTTCCTTTTTGGTATTCCAATTGCACACATGTTCTATCTTGTGAAATTGTCCCTCCAGTTCTTAAAACGTTACATTCAGTTTTTTTTTTCATTCCCTTTTTCCTCTTTACATTTTAGGTTTTTTTTTTTTTTAATGAACTTATGTTTAAGCTCATTGATTCTTTCCTTAACTGTACTGAGTCTACTGATGAGTCTCCTGAAGGCATTCTTCATTACTGTTAAAGTGCTTTTGATTTCTAGTATTTCCTTTTGATTCTTTCTTAGAGTTTCCATATCTCTGCTTACTTTACTCATGTGTTCTTGTATGTTGTGTATTTTTTCCATTAGAGCCCTTATTGTATTATTTATTGTAATTTTATATGCCCTGTCTGGTAAGTCCAACATCTGTGTCACATCTGAATCTGGTTCTGATGCTTGCTTTGTCCCTTCAGACTTTTTTTTTTGCCTTCTGGTATGGCTTATATTTTTTAATTGAAAGTTAGACATGTACTGGGTAATAGGAACTGAGGTAAATATGCCTATGGTGTGAGGTTTATGTTAATCTGGCTAGGAGTTGGGCTTTGTTTTGTGTTTGCTGTAGCTATAGGTACCAGAGGCTTCAAATTCCCAAAGTACTTCTTCTAAGAGAAGATCCTTGTCTTTCAGCTCTTTCAGCTGTAATATACTCTTGTTACACTGGAGCTCCATTGGTATGATGAGAAAGTGTGGAGGCAGTGAAGCATTCTACAATCTTCCAGTTAAGTCTCAGCCTTTTACCCAACTTGCATCTCTGACCTGTGATCATCAAGAATCAAAAGTAAAGTGTTTCTTCTTGTGTAGTTTTCCCCCTCCCAATTAGGTGAGGAACACTAGAGGGGACTATGGTGAGATCTCTGGGACAAGGCTCTGGTAAAATCCTTTCCTCTGAAGACAAGGCCTTCGTTATGGAGAAGGTTCTGGACATATTTTACCAAGATTACCTGTCTACTCTCGCTGCCTAAGCCACAAGGGTACCTTTGTTGACTCCTCGCCGTTAGAACCTAGTGGGAATCCTGGAGATAAAGTCAATGAAAATATGGTGGCCCCAAGGAGTTTCTCAGTCTCAAGCCAGTCTACACTTGGCCTCCAGAAACTTGTCAAAATTACTAAGTGTTCCTACCAGTTTGTGGCTCCAGTGGCTTCTATTTTAGGTAAGCAGATTGTGCCTGTGACTCCGGATTTGCCTGTTACCAGGTTTCAGCATGGTGATTTGACTTGTAAATTTAGTTCTCTGATAAGCCCAAAACAACTTGTTAAGTTTTAGCTTGTCCAGCTTTTGCTTGCTATAACAATGGGAGTGGCAATTTCTAAGCTCTTTATATGTCTGGGCTGTAACTGGGAATCATAATGATTTTTGAAGATAAGATTACCATAACTTTTTATAACACCTCAGAAAGGTAGTTATTATTCTCTTTATTTTACACATAAACCAGTGGGGCTTTAGTGAAATTGTGTGTCCAAGGCCATTTGTCTGTAAGTCTAGATGGTTCTAAATCCTATGCACCTTAGTTTCTTTAAAAATATCTGAAAATACTATCAATATTTTTATGTGTACAGATGTTTATACATTGAAATATTTCTTGCTTTCAAGTTTGTGCCTACATTTTGAGACCCTCAGAGGCGGCAGGGGGCGTTGAGGTTGAGTAATAGTACAGGGCAAGTTATTATCATTAGTTCAGGCAATTAATTTATCAGTGTATTCCTTTTTCCTCCACTCTGCTCTCTCATTCCCCTTTCCTAGCCTCCACCAGGGACAATCACTGGAAAATCTTCAATAAGTATCTTATTTTATTTCACTTCATTTTAAAGATCTTATTTTTAGAGCAGTTTTAGGTTCATAGCAAAATTGAGAGGAAGGTACAGAGAATTTCCATCTATCCCCCGCATTCCCACACATGCATACATAGCGTCCCAAATTATCAACATCTCCCACCACAGTGGTACATTTGTTACAACTGATGAACCTACTGGTTAAAGTTTATTTTTTACCGAAATAGGCTCTTGCAAAATGTGTCTTGTATTATGTGCATGTGTCTTTAATGTGCATAACTGACATTTTCTTTTCTTTCATTCTTTCTTTTTCTTTCTTTCTTTCTTTTTTTTTTTTTTTTGTAAGACAGGGTCTCACTTTGTCACCCAGGCTGGAGTGTAGTGGTGCAAACATGGCTCACTGCAGCCTCGACCTCTTTTCTTATTATATATTTCATTCAGGGTACTTATATTTTATTCCTAGCACTGTGCTTTTAAAATACATCAATACTGCTCTGTGTGTACGTTGTTGGTTCAGACTACTGCATAGTACTTCAGTTGTATTATTTCTACAGAAATATTACATATTCATTGTAGAACCACTAAGTGCCAAAAAGTGAAAACTAGAAAATAATGATCACTAGAAATTGTATCATGAGAGAACCACAGTTGTGATTTTGGTGAACCTCCTGTAAGATACCTCTTTGCACATATATATAAATGCATTATGCATACTCACTTTTACTTACATAGGCTTGCCGTGCACATGTTATTTTTTGACTGGCCCCTCTCATTCATCACTATTTCATGGATAACACCTCATGCAACAAATATAGATCCACAACATGCCTTTTAAAGATCGCTCAGTACTCTGTTGTATGGTTGTACCACACTTAAATAATTCCATTTATGGGCATTTTGCTTACATTTATTTTTATTTATTATTATAAACAGTGCCTGCCTCAGCAAATAGCCTTCTGCAGATATATTTTCTTACTTGTGCAATTATCTCTTCAAAGTCAATACTTTTTGCCAACCACATGGGTTGAGCTGGGTTTCATGCCACCCACAAAATTCATGCTTTTTCTACTGCTTTATGTTGCCCAAAGACTCAAGGACTAAAGGAACTTCAGCTATTAAATTCTGTGAGTTTATATGTTTATGAACATTGGCAGCGGGGGAAGAAGTCACAAAACAAAGAGGCCCTCTTTTCAGCTCTGCCCCAGTAAGCAGGACCTTTTTCACTTTGTGGCAGAATCAATGCAACTAAATCAGCTGTCAGAAATTAGTAGTTTATATAATTTGATTAAAATTAGAGTTCAACACTAACTTTGATGGAATCAGATTCTCTTCTAAGTATTGTTGATCTTGACACTAAATGTGCCCGAATTATTTAGAGGAACATTATTCTCCCAGTATTTACAACTCAGAAAGATGTATGCCAAGAATCCTCTTTGGTATATCTGTTTTCCCAAGATATTTTGGGCCAAGGTTTGAAAACTCAAGAAATCTAGATACATATGTTTGGGTACATGTTCTTAAATAAACCAAATGGTTCCTTGTTTCAACTTTTAACATGCTTAGTTTTTCTATACAGTTTATGGAAATCTAATTGAGAGTTCTGATAAATCACTGGTTTTTTATGGGAGGGGTGGGAAACAAAGCTTTTGTTTAATGCCTTAGCAAAGAACCTTCTGACTGTTTAAACAAAAACTGCCTTACTTATATGTTGCCCAAAGACTCAAGGGCTACAGTAGTCTCCACTATTAAATTTTGTGAGTTTATTATATACTATTTTTTTTTTTTTTTTTTTTTGGTCATGGTAGGGGTGAGCATGAGATGTTAAAATAAAAACACCTCCTTACCTGTAACTAAGATGCAAGTGAAAAAAGCATTTTGCTATGGCAATTTGTTATAGGCTTTTATTAGCCAATTTGGCTTCCAATATTACATGGAAATAATTAAGCTTCAATTTTTAAAAATAGTCAATTAAATATTTTAGTGTTATTACTATTCTAGAATAAACTAACAGTTGGAACACTACTGATTTTGCTATTTACAATAGTTGATTTTTCTTCTGGGTCCACGTGATGAAGTTATGTTTATGATTATGGGACTCAAACTGGACCAGCATCACTTTTCCTCCCGTCCTGCCTCCCTCTTCTTAGGCGACTGCTCCACTTCCCCACTATGATCACGCCTGCTTGGGGAGGTCTTCTGCTCCCATCATAGACTGAGCTTCTGCTCAGCTCAGAGATAACTTGAGAGGAAGGAGAGTTGCCCTTCCAGTGGGAAGCTTCTTCAGTCACAGTTGCATAACCTGCATAATGATCACTCTTCTTTTTGATCACAAACATTAGCCTTGCTCTTTCAGTTTGGTAGTTTTCCTCAATCAAGGGCCTTATACCACCTTCCTCTGGGACTGGGTTGCCATTTTTATCGGTGTGTCAGAACTCCATCACACCCTAACCCAAGTATGGCAGGATACATGTTCTCTGCTCTTCCTGTATCAGGGCCAGTTTCCTACATTCCTGCTGGAGAGTTCCTCACCATGATATTCCTGGAACAGGCCAATAGTTCTCAAATCCTCTTCATGACTAGGGGGCTAAAATTCTCTAGGACCTTGGGCAAGTTACTTAGCCTCTGTGTGCCTCAGTTTCTTAGTTTGTATAATGGAGATAATGAAAGCAACCACCTCAAGGGGTTGCTGTGAGGATTAAATAAGTTCATATTTGTGAAGCACTTAGAGCAGTGCCTTGGTGGTAGGAAGGGCCATACGAAGGGTTAGAATTAGAAATACCAACAAAATTCTGAGATCTCAGAATTATCAAAGCTGGAATTCTGTTCTATGGTCACATCCCACTGTGACCTTGATTGCTTAAGCATAATTAATAAATTTTATTCTAAAATACCCCTATTTTGGAACACTAATTTGATCAATATAAGGGTCTTTTAAATGGATATATAAAAGGGACTGTATATTAAAAATAGGAATATGTAAATACAATATATTCTATACTTTTAAAAACTTTTCCATTTGATCGTCAAGATAAATTTATTTAAAAGTTATTGGTCAGTGTGTTTCTAAGAGTCTTGAAGATCTCATGGGCTAGAATATAGTTTCATTCATGCACACATATACCCACAAACACATAATTGTTCCTATCTCTTAGAGAACATTTTCTCTAGCTCCCCATGTACTATTTTGTATTTTCCTGTGTTTTCCAATCATTAGTTCAACAAATAATCTAATGTGAAAAACATGCTGTGCCATTAAAATACCCTCAAATCCCCAATAAACCATTATGATAGTCTTATGTTATTTCGAACAGAGAAGCAGGGGCTGCAAATAAACAGCCTTGCTTACATCACGACTATAAACAAATCAACTGGAATGGCAAATTGACACACATGAATTAAAGGGTATCTCTCCCTTCCTTCACTGTTAGCACTATACCTGTACAAGTGTGATGTCTTAGTTTTCTCTAGCTGTTACAACAAATCACCACAATCTTAGTGGCTTAAAAATGACACAAATCTATTATCTTCCAGTTCTGGAGGCCACAGGGCTGTGTTGCTTTTTGGAGGCTTCTGAGGAGAGTCTGTTTCCTTGCCTTTTCTAACCTCTAGAAGCCTCCTTCATTCCTTGCCCCATGACTTCCTTCCTCTGTCATCAAAGCCAGCAGCACAGCATCTTCAAATCTCTCTCTCTCTCTGACTCTTTCTTTCTGCCTCCTTCTTTCCTTTGTAAGGAAGGACCCTTGTGATTACATTGGCCCAAGCAGATAATCCAGGATAATGTTTCCAGTTCAAGATGCTTAACTTAATCACACTTGCAAAGTCCCTTTTGTAATGTAAGGTTACATGTTCACAGCTTCAGCGGATTAAGACATGGACATTCTTGGAGGGGTGCATTGTTGTGCCTACCACAGATATGCTCCTGAATAAGACCTTGAATACCATCCAGCCTTTTGGCTCTCCCTACCTGACTTTTGTATGAGTTTGCAGATAGGGACTGTGATAAATTCCTACCAGTTATTATGGTACCTTTCTTTCCCTCTCCTCACAAGTCTTTCCAAGTCAGATAGCTGTTAGTGTTTACTTAAATGATGAATATACTCTGGAGTGTTGTGGGAAAGTATTTAATGAGGAAGACACCCGCACTCTTTGTGTCTGTCCTTGACAGCTGCATGAAAAAAAGTAAAACTTGACCCTCAAAGTACATCGGTAAAGAATTACATGATGCCAAACTATGACATGGGTCTTAGAAGCCATTTGAGAGAATGGATATGATTTGGTCCTTATGATTTTTCCCGGGGGAAATGTGAGAGTCTGAATTAGCAAATTCAAAGGGAGCCAGAGAGAGATCTTGATGACAAGGCCAGTGGCTTCCCGGGTTCTGCATTTCCAGCCCTGAGCACAGTGTTTGGCATGGCGGAGACGATTACTAAATGATTAGTGGATAAAGGACTTACCAAAAGTATCCAAGGAACAGCTTAAGCCCTGGGAAAGATCTGGCCTTTGAAATGTGACCTGCAAAACAAAATAATGGGTTTAATATCCTCAGGAAAGAGGACACCATCACATTCAGTTTTGTTTCTAACTGCTGACTCACACAGCCATTCCTCATTGATTATTGCTCCGTTGATGTAAAAGAAAACAAACCACTGGTATCACTCTCCTCTGTCCTTATATGAAAGATGAAATAGCAGAACTGCTTCTGTGTTTATTTTGCTCACACATTACTATTGTTTAAATCACAATTTTCAAATTCACTTCTAGCTTAGTGGATTGATTTTTTATTACTCGTGCTGAGCAGTTGACAGTAATGATTTATTACATCTCTGGGATTTTGGCAGCTCCTTACCACTCATGGTTTAATTCACAGGTTTCCCTGATGGCTTTAGTGTCTGTGGTGTTTGCTCCTGTAAAGTGTTGCACCACTGGGAGATGTGTACCCCTGGCCCTGCCCTCTGGCCTCAGTTTTCTTTTCTCCTTGCTCTGTGACTGTGTTGACTGGAAGGAGAGAGCGCATTCATGAACAGGGGAAACCTGATGTTCTCTCCTGTCCTAAGAACTGCAGCTATTATAGCTTCGTGCTACGTGCTGGAGGCTGGTCCGCTTGAAAGGAGGCCAAGGGTGGAGCGGAGAGATAAGGGTAAATGCACATAACTTAGGGAGATGGGCTACTTTTTAGGCTTCATGACAATGACAACAAACATAGCAACCCTCTGTGCTAACCATGTAGCATGTATTAGTACAGGCATTGGTGAATTATACCCTGTGGGCCAAATTTGGGCTACTACCTGTTTGTGTAAATAAAGTTTTATTGGAACACAGCCACATCCATTCATTTACCTAATGTCTATGGCTGCCTTTGTGCTGCAATGGCAGAGCTGAGTAGTCGCAGAGAGACCACATGACCTATAAAGCCAAAATTATAAGCCCTTTTCAGAAAATATTTTCTGACCCTTAATCTTCATAATATGAAATAGGCTTTGGTAATATCAATGCCAGTTTACAGAGGAGGAAATAGACACACTGAGATGATACATAACATGCCCAAAATCTTACAGCTAGTATGAGGTGCAGAGACTGAGTCGGAAGCCAGCAGGTCTGCAACATACTGCCTCGGATCGTTACTCAGAGAATGCAGTAATCACCAAACCTGCCACATTACCATGTCTGTCCTATTTCTTTAAATCCTCACAGGGTTTGGCTTTATGAAATCTTTCCAGATAATTGTCCACTGTCTAATGGCTTTGTGGGACTTTTAGGTTTTTTAATTAAAAATGTGTGGGATTTTTAACTTTTTAAAACTCAGAACTGCCTATTAACTGTTTGAACCATTTGTGTGGACTAGCGGTTCTCACCCTCAGCTACACAGTGGCGTCACTTGAGGAACTCTAAAGGTATTGCCACTGGGTCCCATTGCTTCCAAGTCATGATTCCATTGGTTTGGGATACAGTCTGGGTACGATGCTTTTTCAAAAGCATCAAGAGATTCTGTTGTGCAGCCAGAATCGAGAACTACTAGAATAGACAATTGTAAGTCTCACCCTAAAAGATATGAGAAGTGTTTCCGAGTGAGTCAACAATCAATACAAAATGAAGAAGAGGCCAGGTGCGGTGGCTCACGCCTGTAATCCCAGCACTTTGGGAGGCCAAGGCAGGCAGATCACTTGAGGCCAGGAGTTCGAGACCAGCCTGGCCAACATGGAGAAATCCCATCTCTATTAAAATACAAAAATTAGCTGGACATGGTGGCACATGCCTGTAGTCCCAGCTACTCGGGAGGTTGAGGCAGGAGAATCACTTGAGCCTGGGAGGCAGAGGCAGAGGTTGCAGTGAGCTAACACTGCACCTCTGCACTTCAGCCTGGGCGCAACAGGGTAAGACTCCATCTGAAAAAAAAAAAAAAAAAAAAAAAAAAAAGGAAAAGCAAAAGAAGAAAAAGGAAGAAAAAAGGGACAAACAAGTCTTTAGAAACAGGGGCCCATTGTAAACATGTTACAAGTTGGTGAGCCCGATGCAAGAAATATTCCACAGTACGAAGAATAAAAAGAAATAAACTGAATAAAATATATAGTAAGAAAAGATGTTAAGGCTGCAGTGAGCCATGTTTGCACCACTGCACTCCAGCTTAGGTGACAAAGAGAGACTCTGTCTCAAAAAAAAAAAAAAAAAAAAAACCACCAAGAAAATAGCAATTATGCAAATTAAAAACACATGCACATAATACAAGACACATTTTGTGATGATAAAGAAAATTGTGTTACTTCCTAGACTTAATCTTCTTATTTGGGCATAATTATACTGATTTTTTTTTGCTTAGGGTGAGAGGACACACTCAATTGGAAAGGAAGAGTGGAAAAATTGAACATCCTCCTTTAAAAGGCTACATATGGCTTATGCATTCATTTAAAAACTGCAGTCTATTTCTTCTGCAAAACGTATACTTTGAATTTCTCTCTGTTTTAACCTTTACTGAAGGGCAAATTAAATCAGGGCTGATTTAGATTCAAAGAGTTTGTTAACTGACGCCTGCCTCAAGGAATGACATCATAATTACCAGCAAATATTGAGTAAGCCCTCACAGGGGACTCTGTGGCACTGTGCTAGTTCTTCATCTCTCAGAAAGTGCACCTTCACTGCAGTGCCTGGAAAAACATCATCACAGCTGAAATTCCAAATAAATATCTCACTCCTCAGATTCTTTCCACTGTTTCTATTTGCACTGATGATGGAGCCAGTGTTGTTAAAACAGCGTGAGACTGAACATTTACCCATGAGCCGAGTTCCACAAGCTGTCTGTACTGGCTGGTACATCATTCCAGTAAGAAGAGTGAAATTATTAAACATCACAGAGAGGTTTACAAGATTTTTCTGAACTATCAAAGGTCACATGTGTTTTCTTGGAGACTTCAAGAGAGAAGTGGGGTATGTACATAAAATATCTGAGACATTGAGCAGGTTTATGTCTGTGCAAAAGTGGCTCCCTGTTTTCCTTTCTTAGGCATGACTGTCAAAGGAGCACAAGCATTTCTCTGTGCTCTGGCTCAGGGAAAGAAAATGTATGTTTAAGACTTGGAACATGGGAGATTTATGGGATGTTAATGTGTCAAGTCTTAGTAACCTCTCAAGAAGGCCACTTGTGAAGTCAGACTGTCATCAGTCACAGAAACCAATGCATCTGTCTTCTGAGAAATTCCTCAGAAATGTCTTCCAGAAAGATTATGAAAGATGAAAAATCTCAATACAGTAAAAAGGTATTCTATAAATGTGAATTTCTGCTGCTTCTGGCAAGTTCTGAGTATTCCCTCAACTGAGAAATGACAAAATGATACATGCATAGAATCCTTTGAAGAAAATACCAAAACTGATTAAAGGCAGCTATACAAGGATCAATTATTGCATATTTATGAAACTTACCCCTCAAAATATGGCTATACAAAGTGCATTTAAAACACACTCACACAACAGCATGATACAGACTTGCCCTGAGCTAAAATTAGATAATGCTTCCTAAAGTCAACCCAGAAAAGCAACCTGACTATAGTATAATATGAAAGTGCTTTAATGATGACATCACGGGCAAGTCCATACAATGTGAATGGAAGAGGATATAACAAAATGTTCAGTCTAATGGTAAATGGGCATCTGGGACACTGGCATGTTTTGCATGTCAGGCATAATCAATATTTAAGGTTGGGACATGTTTTCTTCTTATACGGACATAGTAAATGAAATAGATATCTCAGCTCATATGGGCTGCTTTCACTGAATCCGACGACCTGTGACCAACAGTTTTTTAAGTAACAGAACAAAAACCCAGAGAAAGTAGAGAGCAAATTTGCTGCTGCTGACCATCTGTTGCTTGATTAGATTCCTTTAACATCAGCAGAAAGTTGTGATTTTGACAGTCACTGACATTTCCCATTAAGCCTAATGTGCATAATAGGCCTGAACAATATATATCTGCATGGCATATCAGAAAAATAGGCACATAGAACAATGGGACAGAATAGACAACCCAGAAATAAACCCAAATACCTACAGCCAACTGATCTTCCACAAAGCAAACGAAAACATAAAGTGGGTAAAGGACACTCTAGTCAACAAATGGTGCTGGGATAATTGGCAAGACACATGTAGAAGAATGAAACTGGATCCTCATCTCTCACCTTATACAAAAATCAACTCAAGATGGATCAAAGACTTAAATCTAAGACCTGAAACCATTAAGATTCTAGAAGATAACACTGGAAAACCCCTTCTAGACACTGACTTAGGCAAAGACTTCATGACCAAGAACCCAAAAGCAAACACAACAAAAACAAAGATAAACAGATGGGACTTAATTAAACTAAAAAGCTTCTGCACAGCAAAAGAAACAATCAGCAGGGTGGGTGCAGTGGCTCACACCTGTAATCCCAGCACTTTGGGAGGCAAAGGCAGGCAGATCACCTCAAGTCAGGAGTTTGAGACCAGCCTGGCCAACATGGCAAAAAACCCTCTCTACTAAAAATACAAAAATTAGCCAGGCACGATGGTGAGCACCTGTAATCCCAGCTACTCAGGAAGCTGAGGCAGAAGAATTGCTTGAACCAGGGAGGTAGAGGTTGCAGTGAGCCAAGATTGCACCATTGCAATCCAGCCTGGGTGACAGAGCAATACTGTGTCTCAAACAAACAAAAAATCAACAGAGTAAACAACCCATAGAGTGGGAGAAAATCTTCTCAATCTATATATCCAACAAAGGACTAGTATCTAGACTCTACAAGGAACTTAAACAAAGCAGCAAGAAAAAAACAATCCCATCAAAAGGTGGGCTAAGAACATGAATAAACAATTCTCAAAACAAGATATACAAATAGCCAACAAACATATGAAAACAAAAAAGTTCAACATCACTAATGATCAGGGAAATGCAAATCAAAACCACAATATGATACCACCTTATTCCTACAAGAATGACCATGATCAAAAAATCAAAAAGTGATAGATGTTGGCAGGGATATGGTGAAAAAGGAACACTTTTACACCGGTGGTGGGAATGTAAACTAGTACAATCACTGTGGAAAACAGTGTGGACATTCCTTAAAGAACTAAAAGTAGAACTACCATTTGATCCAGCAATCCCACTAATGGGTATCTACCCAGAGGAAAATAAGTCATTATACAAAAGAGATACTTGTACATGCATGTTTATAACAGCAAAATTTGCAATTGCAAAAATATAGAATCAGCCCAAATGCCTATCAATCAATGAGTGGATAAAGAAATTGTGTTATATATATACCATGGGATACTACTCAGCCATAAGAAGGAAGGAAATAATGGCATTTGCAGCAACGTGAATGGAATTGGAGACTATCATTCTAAGTGAAGTCACTCAGGAATGCAAAACCAAATGTCATATGTTCTCACTCAAGCAGGAGCTAAGCTATGAGGATGCAAAGTCATAGAATGATACAATGAACTTTGAGGACTTGGGGGAAAGTGTGGGAGGAGAGTGAGGCATAAAAGACTACACATTGGGTATAGCATGTACTGCTCAGGTGATGGGTACACCAGAATCTCAGAAATCACCACTACAGACCTTATTCATGTGACCAAACACTACCTGTCCCCTCTGCCAAAAAAAAAAAAAATATATATATATAGAAAGAAAGAAAGAAAGAAAGAAAAAGAAAGAAAAGCATTTATAAAGGGAGAATCATGATTAAGAACTAAAATTAAAACAAAACTTTGAACAGCCCTCACACTGTGTGTCCTATTTTTCCTCCAATCTATATAGCAGTCCGTATTAGTCACCACTTGAGCTCCAGTGTTTAAGGTCCAGTTACTTCTCTCTGACTCACTTAGAGAAGGAAGTGTGAGTTCATGCAGCATATCATTACATGACAGAAAAAGGTAGTAATGTATGAACTAAAAGGACTATGATGGCCATATTTAATTTCCTTTGTCCATTCATTCTACAAAATGTTTAGTACCTACTGTGTGTTACATCGAGGGCTCATTGCTGAATACACAGTGTTAACAAATTACTGTTCTCACAGGGAGTACAGTCCAGTGGGGAGACAGCTGTTAAAGCATGGTCCCCCAAATAGACTAAGAATTACAAATTGTGATGACCTTAATATAGGAAAAGAGCACGATGTGATGAGTGGGATCAAAAAGAGGTCATAAGTCAGATTACAAGGTCTGGGAAGGCCTCTTTCGGGAACATTTAAACTGAAACCTGAAGGAAAATTGAAAAATTTGCCAGGGAAAGAGTGCCTGTCAAAGCTGTGCTGAGGCTTGCTCAACTCTACCACAGCTACCCTTTCGTGAATGGCTAAACTCTTTCTCTTGGTGAGATCTACCACTGCAAGGTCAAGTTGTGACAACTGAGTCTCCTAGCATATACATTTTTTTTTTTTTTTTTTGAGACGGAGTCTCGCTCTGTGGCCCAGGCTGGAGTGCAGTGGCCAGATCTCAGCTCACTGCAAGCTCCGCCTCCCGGGTTTACGCCATTCTCCTGCCTCAGCCTCCCGCATATACATATTTTTTACTACTTGATGCCTCTATTTATTGAATCACACTGTGCTGCTTGCTGCTGGGAGAATACCATGATGTCTTAAAATAAAAGTGCTGAATTAGAGCAGGGGCTTCCAAATCTATTAGAGAGCAAGATGATACTGGAATATGTACGTACATTTATTTATTTATTTATTTTAAATATTCGAAAGAGATTTTAATTCCAAACCAGTAACATTATTAACATTTACTAATAAATTAATCTTTATTAATATTTATGAATCGACATAGTATGTGTCGACAATTTGTAAATAAATCTACATCATCTGCGGATATGTCAATATTTTTAATGATAGGTGTGCACAATCAAGTTTGGACATCACTCGTTTAAAGTAAGCAAAGGATAACCAGGGATCACCGCACAGAGTAAGCAGAGCCCAAACTCTCCAGTCCCCACTCTCACATTTTCATTAGGGCATCTCTTTCATAGCCTAGCTTAGATTCCTCTGTCGTAACCAGAGAAACTACCTTCTCTGATAACACTGATTCATCCTCAGATTTTTCATATCCCTGACAGCTTATAGCACTCCCTGTCTGATTCAAATATTCTGCTATGTTAGTAATATTGCCTTCTATTGCTTTCTGGTGTTTTCATCTGCAGTGGTCCTGTCTTTCAAAGAAGATGTAAGTTGTTCTGGTGCTAGATTGAAATCTAGCTCACTTTTATCTGTCCGTAGTGCTGAGAAAATAAAAGGTACTCAGTGAGCACTTCAGGACTACATCTTGTAGGACCGTGCCATTCAAAGTGTGACCAAAAGTCCAGCAGCATCAGCATCACTTGTAAGCTTGTTAAAGCGCATCAAAATTTGTACTGTTCTCTCTTTCTTCCACAATTCTTCCGTTTCTCCTGAAGGCCCATCATATTAAACCAGTGCCTCTTAAACTTTAATGTGCGTGAATTATCTGGGGGGAATCCTGTTAAAATGAAGATTCTGATTCAGTAGGTCTGGATGAGACCCAAGATTCTGTATTTTAATAAGTTCCCAGGTTATTCTGGTGATTCTGGATGGTGCTTACACCTTTAGATTTTAGAAACTATGCTGCCTGATATGGTAGCCCTAGCCACATGGAGGGACTGAGCACATGACACATGGGATTTCAAAGACTGAGTGTGGAAGAAAGAATATAAAAGAGCAAATTAATAAGTTTAAATATTGATTATATGTTGCATGGATAATACTTTGAATAGATTGGGTTAAATAAAATATAGTATCACATTTAATTTTATCCTTTTTACATTTTTAATTGAAGTTACTAGAAAATCTAAAATTACATATGCAGCTCACATCATATTTTTATTGGACAATGTGGCTCTAGACACTCCTCTGGTACTTTTAAATACAGAATATATGAAGGTAGTGTGATCTATTGAGAATTTATTGAGAATTCTTTGAGCATAAATCTCAAATTCATGTTGCTAAAGTTGCACCAGTTTAGGGATAGCTGAAAAAAATTGTAATTATACATCACAAAAATATCCTTAGAAAGATTTTCTTTCTCATGGAAGTATATATACTATAAATACAACTTCTATTACTCAAAATATTGAGATTTTTGTCAACATTTCAGGTTTCTGTGTGTATGTGTGATTCATAATGTAGGCCTCCTCCTACATGGATGAATATGCATATAAGCATTAGATTAGTCATCTGTAATTAACTTCTTGACAAATATGGATAATGGGTGAGAATGCTATTATATCCAAAGTGTAATGTAATTGTTCCATAGTTCTTGGCATTATATTCCCTTTTTTTAGTCTTTTTTCTGTTTGTATTTCAGTTTTAGAAGTTTCTATTTACATATCATCAAACTCACTGATTTTTTTCTTGGTTGTGTCCAGTCTACTTGCGAGCCCAACAAAAGCATTATTTATTTATACTAAGTGTTTTTGATTTCTAGCATTTTTTAATTTTTTCTTAGAATGTACATCTCTGTTTATAGTACCCAAGTGTTCTTGAATGTTGTCTACTTTTTCCACTGGAGTCCTTTCATGTTAATCATAGTGATTAGACCCTTGATTTTCTTTATGGGTAGGTGTGGGAACAGCAGTGGCTCCAGGGTTGCTACAGAGGGGGTAGTCTGATCAGAAGAGGATGGGTAGAGATTTATTTTTAAATTGTATTAGCATTGCAAGCCCATTGGTTTTTACTTGTATTGCAGCTGTATAAAATAGTGGGTAAAATGAGACATGAAATATGAATAGGAGGCAGTTAGGCAGGGAAGGGGGAAGAATATTTGCTAAGTACATGTTTTATCTATTACCATATAACAAACCTTACCTCCCCAGTACTCCATGGTATAAAACAACACTCTTCTATTTACAGTTATGGATTCAATGTGTCAGGAATTGGGGCAGGGTATTACAGGGAAGATGTTTTGTTTTTCTAAAATGTCTGAGTATTCATCAGGGAAGATTCAACTGGCTTAAGAACTGGTGGCTGGAATCATCTGGTAGATTCTTGCCTTACATATCTGTGATGATGCAATGGCTGAGCTCAGCAAGACTGTTGAACAGAGATCTTACGAAGGGCTTCCTCGTGTGGCTGGTACTTCCCACAGAAAAGTGACTGGGGTTCCAAGAGAGAACATCCAAGACAGAGCGTCCCAAGAAAGAGTATTCAGAGAGTGATCGTTTCACGAATTTAAGGAAGAAACTTCAAGGCTTCCTCTGATCTACCCTTGGAAGTCACATAGCATTACTTCATCTTACTTCTATTATTGCAAGAAAGTCACTAAAGACAGCCCATATTCAAGGTGGGAATTAGATTCCATCCCTCAACGGGGTAGTGGCAAGGTCATATATCAGAAGAATGTGTAGGATGGAAGATGTTGTAGCCATCTTTGGAAAATTCAGCCCATCACATCATACTAACAGAGTGTGGTGGGTTTGGGTAACAGAAAGTTAATTGTGACTGGAGCATAATGTCACCCTGAAAGACTTTACTTTACTTTTACTTTTCCAGGGGCTATATTCTAGGGAATGACATTCCTTTGATTCTATAATAGGCAACCTGGTATATTAGAGAGTCTATGGGCTATGGAATTTTAAAAAAACCCTGGGTTAACTTAGTTTATTTTCTGTATTCATTGCACAACTTTTTATTGTTCCCTCAAATATTGTTTTTATCATACTTTTATGCAGAGGGTAATAACCAGCTTATGGGTTGCAGTCAATCCCTAGCTTGACTGGAGCCCATTATCCTTTAGTAAAAACACTTAGTGGAGAGAGCTACATTTGTGTCTATAGTTACAAAAAAGGTAAAATTGTTTTGAAAATCTTTGGTAACAATGGAGTAAAAAGCCCAAAGTTGATGATAGTGATCTACGCAAGCCTGGGCCTCTTTAGGTATTCGCCTTACTTGGTGTGTTCCTCTTACTTTTCTCTTGGTGTGTGTTTCTTCACATCTTTTTATGTCAATTATATGTAAATGGTTGTGTTTCTGAGTCTTTACATAGGTTTCTATGTATTTCTATGAGTCATTTTGTGGGTGTGTCCCTCATATGCTCTGTGGCAGATTGAATTTTCTAAGATGACCAAAAACTATCTCCCATCCTACACACTTAGCTATAATGCAATGTTTGCTTTTCTTCCATGGAGAGATGAGGTTTATGGTCCCTTTTTTTCAAATCTTAATGGACTTGTTAATGTGGTAAAAGTGATATTATATGACTTTTTAAGCTATGTTATTAAAGGTGATATGCCCATCTGGCCTTCTTGGGGCATTTGCTCTTGGAAACCAGTCACAATGCTGTAAAGAATCCCAGCTCACATGGAGAGGTCATATGTTAAGTGTTCCAGCTGATAGTCAGGATCAACAACCAGACATGTGAGTGAACAAGCCTTCAGATGATTCCAGCCCCCAGCTACTGAGTCGTCATCATACTTTGGGCTTTCCCAAGCAACAGTGAACAGAGGAGAGATGAGTCGTCCTTGCTGAGCCCTTCCCAAACTGCAAATTCATGAGTAAAATAAATGATTATGGTTGATTTGTACCACTACATTTTGGCACGATTTGTTGTGCAGAAAGAGATAACGTACATTTTCTGATTCTCTCTGTATGCCTTTCCCTATCTCGATCCCTGTGTTTTATTTTGTAACTCTTTTCCATCTATGTCTGAGATCATTTTTTACTTCCTTTTCCTGCCCTTCTTTAGTTCTGAAATTTCTCTTATAATTTCTTGTCTTTTATTTCTTATCCTGCTTTAATATAGAAGAGAGATAGAATTTTATATTTGGATAGTATTTTGTGCTCCCTTTTGTTAATTTTTAAAGCACAGGAGTGGAATGTGTAATCTTCATTTCATTCTAAAACACAATAAAAATAAAGTTACGTTTCTAATGAAAGCTTTTATTTTTTTGCCTTCTGACTTTCCATGGCCCTCACAAGAATATTCTGCATCCTACCTTTGGTGCTTCAGAATGGATGAATCTGTAGATAATGTTTTCCTGGTGAATATAGTTTTCATTTTTAATAACTTTATTTTTCAGCCCTTGAAAAATGGTATTAATATACTATTTTATGGTGGTGGTGTATTTCCTAAAAATACATTGAACTCTTCCTTTCTAATTCTGATAGACTAAAAAACCTGCCCTTTGGAAAGTGAAGGAGATAAATATTTTCTTTCAACGGTTCTTGAGGTAAGTAAGGTCTCCTAGCCCTAGGATAAAACTTCAGAGGGCTTGTAATGAGGCAGCCTCTGATCTGAAATCTGGAGGGCTGAGTTGAGAATATTTTGAGTCTTTCCCATGGGTGATGTTTTGGAATTTCTTATTTTCATGTCTTTATATTATCATCAGTTTTGCAAAAACTATTCAAATGCAAAACTCAAATATGTCACCATATTCATTTGACTCCTTTATATGAACAATCAATTATTTTCTACCTGATTCTTTACTATTAATTCTATACCACACAACCATGTACCTTTTTATAATAATCCATCCTCCAGAGTAGAAGCCAGTATCATTGCTGAATGATCTCCATGACCTGGACACATCCCAGTCATTCATCACATTTGTGAATCATACTTCCTAAGTATCTCTCAAATACAATCCTTCCTACTTTTGTTGGAGGTATCATGGTGTAGTAATGAAAATAACAAGGCTTTTGGGACCAGTTAGCCTTGGGTTTAGTCTTGGGTCTAACACTGTGACCTGGGGTGAGCTTGACCTGGGGTGAAATTGATTCTCAATTTCTGTATCTATAAATTGGGGATCTATAAATAGCATCTACCTCATAGTGCTTTGTGATGAATGAGTTAAGAGTGTCAAAGTATTTAGAACATAATGAATCCTTGATAAATGTTGGTTTCCCTCTTCAGATCCTCAGTCTCTCTCCAAGGCTATTTCATTAAACTCTTATCAGGATTGCTGCTTTGTTAATTTCTTTTGTTCGTAATTAAGCGCTGACTTCTCATTATGGCTTTCAAGATCCTTTACATTTGGACAACTGTTTTGGTTCTCTATTGTGGTATAATAAGCAAATCCAAAACTTAGTGGCTTTAAATAACAACCTTTTAATTATTTCTCACAATTCTATGGGTTGGATGATTCTGCTGGTTTCTCTTGGGATCTCTCAAGTCATACGGCAAATGGGGCTGGAATAAACAATATGACTGAGCTCATATATTTGGCATCTTGGCTTGGACGGCTATGCTCAGCAGAGACCCTAGGACTTTAGGGTCTCTCCTTACTCAACCTCTCTATGTGGTACCTTTAGCAGGTTAACAAAACTTCTTACGTAGTATTTTAGGGCTGCCAAAAGTGTAAAATACAAGAATCTAGGTCTTCTTAAAGCTGCTGCACAAGTCACTTCCATGGCATTTTACTGGCTACAGAGGAATAATTAAGCTAGCCTAGATTCGCTGTGGGAGAGGACTACACAAAAGATGGGTTATAGGGAGGCAGGACTGACTGAAGGCCATCTTGGGAGACCAGTTACCAAGTGACAAATTCCTTTTATACTTTCATCTTCCACATTTCTTTTCAGTGTATTCTTCACTCCAAGTATACAAAACCAAGGATTGTGTGTGTGTGTGTGTGTGTGTGTGTGTGTGTGTTACGAGGTGGGGTGGGAGGGATAAGTTGTAGGGGTACCGCGCTTTGCACATCCCATCGTCTGAAATGCTAATTCTCTTCTTACATAGATATAACTCTTCTCCTCATACTTTTTGACGGTGTATTAGTCCATTTTCATGCTGCTGATAAAGACATACCTGAGACTGGGCAATTTATAAAACAAAGAGGTTTAATGGACTTACAGTTCCATGTGGCTGGGAAAGCCTCATAATCATGGCAGAAGGAGGATCAAGTCACGTCTTACATGGATGGCAGCAGGCAAAAAGAGAGCTTGTGCAGGAAAACTCCCTCTTATAGAACCATCAGATCTTGTGAGACTTATTCACTATCACAAGAACAGCACAGGAAAGACCTGCCCCCATGATTCAATTACCTCTCACCGGGTCCCTTCCACAACATGTAGAATTCAAGATGAGATTTGAGTGGGAACACAGCCAAGCCATATCAGACAGCTACAATGTTTACCTCATTCATGAGGCCTTCCTTAACTACCACAAAGACTCATTCATTCTACTTGTCCAGATATATTTTATATTAGCATACAGCACTTATCAGTCTCTACATTGTTTGAGTCTTTCTCTTAAACTTTATCTGAGCATCTCAAAGGCATGACTGACTTTTTCGTTGTCCTATATTCAGTGTCTTAGTCTGGGTTCTCCTCATAGCAAACACAGAGACAAGACTTTGAATGCAAGTCTGTTATTTAGAAGGTGGTTCCAAGAAGCTCTATGAGGAAGTGGGAACTGAGACAAGGAAGGGAAGGAAGAAAATGCAAAATGTGTTAATAAGCATGTTACTGCTGTGGGCAATTGGGGTTCACTTCTCCTGGGGACTTCTGGGAAACTATACTTCTGGGAAACCAGAACTTTTCTCAGACTTGTTCTACTCAAAGGTGAGGAAGCTGCAATGTTTACCTACCAACTCCCATCCTTCATTGATTGAAGGGATTGAGGGCTGCTCCCTGGAGCATTAGTTCCTGGCATTTGGGACTGCCCTGTACTCCAGCTTAGCCTGAAAAAAAACCCTAAGGTGGAAAGTCAAGTGGTTTCCGAAGAAAACCAATATTGTGTAAGGAAGGATGTGACAAGAACAAAGGAGGGGGCGGATGGGGACACTTAAAGCATCTGTAACAACCAGTGTCCACAACTCTGTTTTTTTTTGAGATGGAGTCTTACTCTGTCATCCAGGCTGGAGTGCAGTGGCACGATCTCGGCTAACTGCAACCTCTGCCTCTGACGCTCAAACGATCCTCCCACCTCAGCCTTCCAAGTAGCTGGGATCACAGATGCATGCCACCACACCCAACTTATATGTATATATATCCACACACATACATTTGTATTTTTGGTGGAGATGGAGTTTCACCGTGTTACCTAGGCTGGTCTTGAACTCCTGAGCTCAAGTGATCTATACATCTCTGCCACCCAAAATGCCTGGATTACAGACGTAAGCCACCACGCCCTGACAATATTTAATCAATAAATGTTGGTTTAATGGCATCAATGAATGAGTGAAGCTTGTAGATTTTTTGGTTTGTTTTTGTATTTGTGGATAAGGCACAAATAATACAAAATTGAAATGCCTTTTTTTTGAAATTAAAAAAAATTCATTAGAATGTATATCTTTACAAATCAGAATTTGTGATATCTACTAATATATTTAATATTCTTTCATTATTGTCCTCTTCTGAATACTTTCATCATTCCTGGTAAAAATATCCCATACAACATTACCAGAATGTTATGCAGTATCTGATTGCAATGCTTTGCTTTTGAACATACCGTGTATAAAATGGCGTCAGGCCTCTGAGCTGAAGCTCAGCCACTGTAACCCCTGTGACCTGCACGTATGTGTCCAGATGGCCTGCAGGAGCCAAGAAGTCTAGGGCAGCCAAAAACCACAAAGAAATAAAATAGCCAGTTCCTGCCTTAACTAATTAACCAGCATTCCACCATTCCACCATTGTGACTTGTCCCTGCCATACCATAGCTGATCAATCGACTTTGTGACGTTCTTCTGGACAGTGAGTCTTATGATCTCCCCACTATGTACCTTGTGACCTCCTCCTCTGCCAACAATAGATAACCACCTTTTACTGTAATTTTCCATTACCTACTCAACTCCTATAAAGCACCCCCTCCCCATCTCCCTTCGCTGACTCTCTTTTCAGACTCAGCCCACTTGCACCGAAGTGAAATAAACAGCCTTGATGCTCACACAAAGCACGTTGGCGGTCTCTTCACAAGGACGTGCTTGAAAAATGGGATCCATCTAACCTACAGGAAGAGGTTTGAGGAATTTGGGCAAGTTGCATTGGATGGGGAACTGTATGAAGATTTTGGCACAGGTTGCATTAATATGTTTCGTGATGCATCATTGTTTATGTCAGTTATAACTTATTCTTTCATTTATAAATTTAGTTCTGTCATTGAGAGACTTCTGCAAATATTCTATTATGTTTAATTTTACTTTATTTAGAATAATTTGCTTCCAATCAATTGTCCAGAACCTGCAAAACTACTTTGAAATTTAAAACAAAAAAAATTCAAAAGTTAATTCAGATACAGTGGAACCCTCAGCAAACAGTGATGCTGAGAAATGAGCATATTTATTAATGTTCAGACAAGTACATCTCTCTGGACTTTTTAACATAGTTGTGATGTGACTTGACATGAATTAATTTGTGCAGTAATGAGGCATCTTTAAAAGAAGTGAGGCTCTCAAACCTGGGTGAATATTAGAATTACCTAGATGCTTGTCATAAATATAGATTTCTGGAACCCATCCTTCTGAAATATATATTTAATATGCAAACCAGATCAGTCTGAAGATCTTCCAGATTTGAGAAATGCTATCTAAAAGGCATGTCTGAATGACATTTAATCTGCCTAGATTATTAACTCCTTCTGCTACAAGTAGGCCATGTTTTATATTGATTTGGTTTTCCCTGTAGCATCAGTACAATGTTGAGTACATAGTGAACCATCAGTAAATACTTGTTGACAACTGTTTTGAGGCCCACCTATTTGCACTTGACTTGATTAGTGGGGAAATGGTGTTTCAGAAAAGGGGAGATATTGGATAAATACATAAAGTTTCTATTGTTGTCCTGCTGGATTTGCAATTTGGCATCTCAGTGGGATGTTGAATCAGTTCCTTTGCTATTCAACAGAATTATTTAAATCATTTAGTCAAGGGTAATGAAAGGAAGCTACCTTATATTAAATATGTTCCATTGACAGATACTTTCTGTAGGTTATCTCATTTAATTCTCACAACAATCCTATGAGGAGGTACTTATCCTCATTCTGTAAATAAGGATACAGTTCAGGGAAGGATAAGTAACTTGCTCAAAGTTATATAGCAAGAAAGTGATACAGCTTGGATTACAGTCCAAGTTTATCCAATCCCAACATTCATGGTTTTTTCAATTCGCAGAAAAGACTCCTTTCAAGGTACCTTCCAAGCAAAAGTCATGTACCAAACATGCTCAATTAGTGGTATGGGAAAGAAGGGAAGCAAAGTTAGGTTCTTTGTTAGCCACATTTGATTCTGAGCTACAAGGAGAATTACATACTGAATTTAGGGAAAAAACCAACAAATCGGTTTTAAAAAAATGATGAGGATAACTGTTTTTGCGAGGAGCAGTGAGAGTTTTGGGTGGCTACAATAAATAGAATTCTATGTTCAAGAGGGATTTAGAAAGGTCTTAAGAGGGAGTACTGCAAGAGTTGACACAAGAAGAGGTCAAGATATATATGGGGATTTCATTTCTATTGCAGGTCGAGGTAAGAATATTTTCAGGTAGTATCAAAGGGAACATGAAAAGTAGTCTCAGTGATAACAGAAATGTGAGAATTGCCAGGCATGGTCCATTCCAACACTGCTGGCTTAGGAGCCTCTAGGGATAAAAGGAATTAGGACCGGTTACGCTTAAATTCCCTCCTGCAAATTGTCCTGAAACAGAGAAGGCTGTCAAAGTCAAGCAGGTCATCTGATAAGAGACCAATGTACGTGCCAAGGGGTGTGCTTGAGTCATACATTATCACAGCCGGAGTCACATCCTTAGTTGCTGTTCATAGTGAGAAATCTCAGTGTAAAGTTAGCAAAGAACCAAATGAATTCTTGCTTAAAAGGGTGGGCAGAATGTCTAGAAGCCTTAAAGAATGTCAAAGGCATATTCCACTTCATATTCCTCTTACTATTTATAATGACTATCACTTGCATTTTATAGCAACATTGGTCCCTTTTTTCCTCTCTCACCTCCTTCCCGCCCCGTGATTTTTTTTTCTTTTTCTCTTATATAAGAGAAAAAGCATGTCTAATGACAAATTTTCCTCTAAAGTCTCAAAAGAGTATGCGATCTGTTTTATAAATGAATTAAATTACTTTCATCACAATAATATGATTTCTAAGGGGAACTTTCAGGTACCTAAAAGTGATATTTTGAGTTATTTTTGGATCAGACTTCTGGAAATGATAAAAATTGGCCTTTAATGATTACCTCAGCTGATCTACGCTACTCTTCAGGAGAAACTGAAGATTCCAGCTTGATACCGTGATGACTAGTTCATTGGCATCTTACTTGAATAAACGTAGGTGAAATTTGGAAAGGATACACTCTAGTAATAAAACTGTCAGAAGATCAGCTTTTGATGGTCTAAAGCTTCCACAGCTGGTGAAATATTTGCAAGGGTATTGGAATGATATGACAATTAATTTTCTTAAGGAAAGAATTTAAGTCACATCTTTCCTTAGTGCAGACACAGATTGCCACTTCAGGAGGGGATATATTAGGACCTATTGGGTACATGATGTTTTCTGCTTATTCCTAGCTTATATAAACACATCTTGTAAATTATTTTACAAGATGAATGACACAAGCTGGGCTTGTGTCAAGCAGCAGAAGTCAAAACATATGACAGATCAATATATCATTATCTTGCCTGACTTTATTAGA
Source organism: Colobus angolensis palliatus (assembly GCF_000951035.1). Lineage (NCBI taxonomy): Eukaryota > Metazoa > Chordata > Mammalia > Primates > Cercopithecidae > Colobus > Colobus angolensis. The sequence continues at coordinate 342,700 of NW_012114489.1, forward strand.
GGTCAAAGGTTACAGATCACTAGCAATGAAAGGGACCTAGAGATGACTGCATTATGAGGAAGCCTGGTAGTGGTTAAGACTCCCAGCTTTGGAACCAGACTACTTTAGTTCCTATGCTGGTTCTACCACTTACTACCTGTGTGACCTCATTCAAATTACTTAACCACCTTGTGCCTAAGTTTTCTTCTCTGTAAAATGGTAAGAGGAATAACGGTCCTCATCTCATTGAGTGTCATGAAGGTTATATGAGTTAATATCTGTAAAGCACTCAGAATGGTGCCTTATGTGTAATAAGGCCATATATGTCTTTTCTATTATCATTAACTCAAGACCTCAGTTTACATTGAAGAATCTGAGACTTATGAATGACTGTACGTAAGGCCACAGAGTGTGGGCCAGAAGTCAGCTATGCTCATTCCAAAGTCAGGGCTTTTTACTCTGTCATGATGCTTTGCTATGGAAATAAAAAATTTCAGTAAATCCCAAGGAATTGGAATTTCATTGAATGCAGTATTTTTTAGGGTAAAAAGCAAAAATAATCAGTGATACTTATGACTAGTATCAAGAAGTATATATTAATTCTTTGGCCTTAGGCATTGTTGCACATATATTGGTGCCCCTATATTTCACTGCTCACTGGATCAGTGCTTGCTATCAGCATCCTTCTATGGGCACTTGTGACTTTCTGCTCATGGTTTTTTTTTTTTTTTTTTTTTTTTGGAGGGGGAGCTTTGTGTGCGCAAGGCAGAAATATTCAGGAGTTGATGCTGCCTTTGGGACAGTCCCCCCAACCAATGATGGAAGGGATTTGAAGAATAAACACCCTGTCTTCTTGTCCCTCATATGGTACAACAGTGAGGATTATTCTCTGCACTCTTTCCGAAGTCCCCAGCAGGATCAAGCTTCAAGAGCTCATGGCAGACACTTGCTTCCTGATAACATGCCTCGAATAGGCAGCTGCTGCTTTTAGTTTCACTGCCCTTCTCCTCTCCTGCTGTTTCCTGGGATCACCTCTCAAGTAAACTACATGCACTCAGATCCTCATCTCAGGGTCTGCTTGACTTCAGTGAATGGTGATTCGAACTAAGCAAAAGATCTAGGTACTCTCTGATTTGGGGATAGACACACCCAAATTATTCTTTAGTATTCTGGAAGATGCAAAAAATAAGCTAGCTGTGAGCCTCCTTAGAAAAAACGGACATGTTTTTAGGGTACCTTTTTTCCATACATAACAATCTGGGCCTACATAGAAATATAAAGTTCTCTGAAACTTTTAAACCCTGAAGGAAACTGGAAATGTTTGAACAAATAAAAATACTTACATAGCTTATATAATTTTTAACACCCTTCACAGATCTAAAGTCACTTTGTTAATTTAGGAACATAAAAATGCATTATGTATAACTCGGTTGGCTCCTAAAAGTATCATGTCTGATGTCTTGAGAGATGTGAAGGCCTGAAAAATTTGAGGGGCAAAAAGAATGTTTTGTAAAGGAATCTTGAAATGCCATGATTAAATAAAATTCCAAGATTATTCTATAAGCTGGTCAGTTATAATCGGTTGGTCTAAGTGAGAGCATTCCTCCTGCCCTGGAATTGCTATAAGTAGGAGTTTAATTTTCAGGGAAATTTGGGGGCTTTATCTGTGGGGTTGAGTCACCAGAGTTCTGGGGTTTGGCAAATGACCTGCAATTTTGATTTGGGGTGCTTGGGGACTGAGTTGTCCAATAGTGATGCATTATCAAACCCAAAGAGTGAGCCCTTGACATTCCCTATGCACCTCAGCACACTTTCAGGCACCCCTAGCATTCATAAATATGAATACAATGTTGAATAAAGTAAAGACAAGCATGTTGAGATGCAGATGCTTAGTCTGTTAGACCCAGACACGAGCTAAAGGACTTGGGGCCTCACACCACAGATGGAAGTATATAACTATATTCCTTTGCAAAACCTAGGATGAAAGCAACTAACAATGATACTCCCCTGGCCACATGCATTCGTTTACACGTGATCTTTTTAGCTCAGTGGTCAAAGTTTTTGTGGAATGGCTGACGGTAGCTTTCTGTCAGATGTAAACAAAGAAACATGTGATTCTGATTGTTACTTGAAATCACCTTTTGAATCAGCCTGAAAAAGAAGATAGGCAGACCTGAAAAATTTGCCTTAAATTTAGGAGAGAAGTAGAGCCACAGGCATGATCAAACTGTATCTGAAACTGACACTATCCATAGTCTTCTCAGTTACACAAGCCACCAAATTCTCCTTAGTGTTTTAGCCTGCTTAGGTGAGAATTTAGTTCTCCTACCAGAAGGCACCCTTATGGATCCATTTAGATATTATAGGAATGTGAATACTAGAATTTATTCTTTAAAATTATTTAATACAAAATTTGCTTTAACTATAATCTAGCTCAATAAGCTGTGCTCTCAGGTTCCATTTTATGGATTTGTCTAGAGTTGATGTTAAGTATGGCTGAGAATTCTGGGCACCATTAGGAATTTAGCAGAGGATAAAATCCAGGGGTCTTCCTTTTTACAACAAATAAGTGTTACTGTGCATTTTTAATGTATGCAGCATGATGTTACGAGATAAATATAGATAGTCAAATGATTACTATAGTAAAGCAAATTAACGTACCCATCATCTCACAGTTACCCATTTCTTTTTTTTTTTTTTTTTTT
>NW_012114489.1:345433-405442 GCF_000951035.1 Colobus angolensis palliatus
AAATCCAGGGGTCTTCCTTTTTACAACAAATAAGTGTTACTGTGCATTTTTAATGTATGCAGCATGATGTTACGAGATAAATATAGATAGTCAAACCCAAAGTTAACTGCTCTATGCGGTTTTTCACATGGTGTTCCAATTTGTCTTATCCTTTTTTTTTTTTTTTTTTTTTTTGTCCATGTGAGGCAAGACTGTTACAATCTACTCAGCAAAAATTCTGATTATAATACACTATCATTAGCTATAGTCCTCATGTTACAGGGGCCTTCTTAAAGTGGAGGTTCAGTAAAAGTACCATAGAAGAGGATGTTGTCTTGCAATCACATTTCACAAAACTAACTGGCCACATTCCAATTTGAATAAGCAAATTAGAATAAACAATTCCACCTGGCTTAGATACCTATTTTATTTGGGCAATTGGCTGTTCTCTTGGCATGTAGTAGTGAGCATTCAACAGCTGGTGCTCGCTCACCCATGGGGCCTTTCTTTTCAGAAGATAATTATTTCAGAGATTGACAAAGAACTGAGATCTGAGCTGGGATCATTAAGGCCAAGAATGTACCACCATCTTAGCATATCACTATTTTAAATAATGATGGGAGTTCATAAAATGAATGTATTTTCTCTTCAAGACACATTGTAGGCATTTTTCGCTAAAACTGAGGAACATAATATTAAAATATTTTCCCTTTAAATATTAATTCGAAAAGGTACTTAAATTTATTGAGTCTGACCCTGTGCTCATGATGGAGAATTTTCTCTTGGTGAGATATCAACAATTCACAGAATACAAAACGAAGTGAAATGTGGTTTGGCCATATGCATTTTTTTTTTTTTTTTTTTTTTTTTTACCTTATGGAGTGTTTTTCATTTTCTCAGGCTCTCTGCCTGGAACACTCACCACACCCCAATGCACACATGGCAAACTTATACACATCTCATCTTATCGTTCATCCTCCAGGAAATCTCTAACCACTATCACCCACCCACCCAGTAAAGGTTACGTACATAGCATTCTGTACTAGACCATCATAGCATTTACCATACTCTTTGGTAAGTGCCTTTTTACTTGTCTTTATCCCCAGCTGTGTCAGACAGACTTTAATGCAGCCCCCCTGATCCCCATCTCCCGGTGCTGACACTCCTATATATTTTTTTCTTCTTGATCTTGGGATCTGTTTCTTGCTTCCTACTGATGGAATATGATAAACATGATGGGATGTCACTCCAATGATTGGGTTGCATAATGTAAAACACTGTCTTACTACTAGACTCACTCTAGGGATTCTCCTTGCTAGTTTTGAAGAACCCAGATGCCATGACTCCTAAAGCTGCAAGAAAATGAATTCTGCCAATGGCCTGAGTGAGCTCGGATGTTGACTCAGTTGAGCCTACAGATGAGAATTCAGCTCTGGCTGACAGCTTGATTGCAGCTTTGTGAGACATTAAGGAAAAGACCAAGTTAAATTGTGCCTGGACTCCTGACCCACAGAAACTGTGAGGCAGCAAATGAATCTTGTCTTAAGTAACTGAGTTTGTGGTAATTGTTTATGCAGAACAGAAAACTAACACACCAACTAATGAACAAAGTCATTAAGAATAGGGAAAATATCTGGGTTTTTTGAGGTCATGACCCCCAAGGCCTAGCACAGTGACTGGTACACTGTAGGTAAATATCTGTCGAATATATTATAAAAATGTGTTTAATATATAAATATATGTTAACAATAATTTTTGGGCTGGGCACAGTGGCTCACACCTGTAATCACAGCACTTTGGGAGACTGAGGCAGGAGGACTGCTTGAGCTCAGGAGTTTGAGACCAGCCTGGGAAACATGGTAAGACCTCATCTCTACTAAAAATACAAAAAATTAGCCAGGCATGTTGGCTCACATGTAGTAGTCCCAGATACTCAGGAGGCCAAGGTGGGAGAATCGCTTGACTCTGGGAAATGGAGGCTGTGGCGGGAGGATCGCTTGACTCTGGGAAATGGAGGCTGCAATGAGCTATGATCATGCCACTGCACTCCAGCCTGTGTGAGCAAGACCCTGTTTTAAAAAATAGAAATATATAAAATAATTTTTGTGTGTCAGAATAAAGTCTGTATTTTGCATTAGAGAGTAGGAGTCTCTTCTGGGTGGGTTTGCCTCTGTGCTTTGGCATTAGACACTTCTCATTACTTTAGGGCTCACTTGATTTTTCTTTTTGCCAGCCACATAGCTTCTGGGACTTCTGGACATGTTATCCTATGATCTAGGACAATTCTAATTTCAATTTTTAACTTAATTTGCCCCACTCCCTTCACTCCCTAGTACCTCAAACACCAAAGGAAGATATCTTAGAATAGGATATAGGATAGAGAATAGAACACCTTTCTTTGGGTGAAAACAGATGGAGAAATAACTTCAGCAAAAGATGCTGATCAGCCACATTGGTGTGGTGAGGGTTAAGTCTGTCATTCTTAAGTGACATCCTAAAAGTACTGGATGCCTAACAGCACTGGATACCTTTATCTGGTACTATGCTTATTACCTGGGTAACAAATGGGGATGTGGAAGTTTGGGATGAGGAGATAAAAAATAAAGCGTATTTTGGAGACCAATACTACTTCTCCATGACCCTTTCTATCTCAGATTTGCTAATCTTCTAGTGATTCCAATTTCCTGTGGACACATCTCTATCATGAATTTTCACATCATACATATTATTTATATGTCATTTTCTTCTATTAAACTGGAAACTCCAAGAGAGCAGGGTCTTGACTTTTTTTCTTTTATAATTATGCAAACAAACATTCCTTGAGCATTGCCTTTTCCTCAGGCATAGTACTAGGTGCTTTATTTTTATCATTTCATCTTCTCTTTACAACACACCCATGAGGTAGGTCCTATTCTTCTTATTTTACAGATGGGAATTTGAGGTTGAAAAAGCTAAGTTTCAAGTCCCACTGTCAATAATTGGTAGAGCCAGGATCTCTGTATCCCCAGCATGTAGTGCAGCAACTAGCACTGGGTAGGTCTCCAAAGGTGCCTCTTAAGTCACTGTGTAAAGCCCAGGCTGGGACCAACTAGGGGGAATGTCCTAACTTGAGCTATTTCTGAATCCACCAGTGTTTTCTAAAGCAAGTTTCTTTGTTTGGGGGATTAGAATAGGAAGCCTAACTCTGGTTAGGCAGCATGAAGCACCTTGCTTTGAGGTCCAGTGACCTACTATTCCACTGATACTTAACATTTGGAAAACATGAGAGAATGGCCTTAGAACTTTCACCTGTAGGGCACTATTCACTATTCGCAAAGACACAGAATTAACCTAGATGTCCATCAGTGGTGGACTGGATAAATAAAATGTGCACATAGACACCGTGGAATACTATGCTGCCATAGAAAAGAAAACTATGTCCTTTGCAGCAACATGGACGTAGCTGGAGGCCATTATCCTAAGTAAATTAATGCAGGAACAGAAAACCAAATGCTGCATGTTCTCACTTACAAGTGGGAGCTCAACACTGAGTATTCATGGACATAAAGATGGGAACAGTAAACACCAGGGCCTACTTGAGGGTGGAGGGTGGGAGGAGGATAAGGATTCAAAAACTATGTATCTGGTACTATGCTTATTACCTGGGTAACAAAATCATCTGTACACCAAACCCCCACGACATGCAATTTACCGATGTAACAAACCTGCACGTGTACCCCCAAACCTAAAATAAAAGTTGGAAGGGAAAAAAAAAAAATTCCACCTATAGGAGTAATTTCTGTTCTCAGTATCCAGTTAAACATTTTCTTGTTAATGCTCATTTTTCTCCAGAAGATGATCTGCTCATCTAGTGCACTGTTCTCTGAGTGACCACACTGAGCTCTTCATGATTAGCTGGGTAATGCGAATGGAGACAAGAGTGGTGGAAAGACGGGTGGAGAGCACACTTTGCAATTAGGCCTCTTAAGCTGGAACACTGGTTATCAGTCATCTTAATCTTTCACAATTATCTCTGCCCTTTAAGATATGAGGATGACATTATTTTTTACATTATTGGGTGTTGCAGAATACTTTTACCCTCTGGAAATGTCTGTTGAGCTCCTGCTTGAAATCATTTTATGACAAATTTTTTAATGGAGTGCTGAAAAATATTAAATTCCTTTTTCCTTTTCCTCTTTACTCCCTTTCCTCCTTATTTCCTCCCTTCTTCCTTTTTTCCCATTTCTTTCCTTCTTGACTTCCTCCCTCTTCCTTTCTTTCCTTCTCCAGGTACTTACTGAACATCTACCAGGTGCTGGGGTTAAAGAGTTACACAAGGCTTGCAATATGCCATATCTTATAGAGCTTATAAAGTATGTAGGGGGTATTGACAGAAATAATTAGGAAAATAAAGTAATAAACAAAAATATCCAATTTTAAGTAATATAATAAAGAGAAAATAGGGTGATATGATAGAGATTAGAATTAGTAAATTCCATGGGTTGAGTGAACAGCAAAGGTCTTTTCATGCGATTTTAAGCTAGGAAACAAAGACTCAGCCATGCTGATCTGGTGGAGAATTGCAGGCAGAGAAAATAGTTAATGCAAAGCTTCCAAGGTGGGAATAAGCTTTGTGGGTTTAAGGGACGGCAGTGAGGTCACCAAAACTATGATGGAGCAGGAGGTTTTAGATATGGGCAAGAACCAGATCATGTAGGACCTTGTAAGCCATGGTAAAGAGTTGGTACTTCATTCTAAATACCAAAGAGAGCAATGAAATGGTTTTAAGTAGATGAATGACAGTGATCTCATTCATTATTACAAAGAAGTATTACTGGGTGATAAACATATATGTTTATATTAAGCTTTTTTTCTGTTTGCAGTTCTGAAATACTTCAAAGTTTTAAAGACAATTCTTATTACTGCATCCAAAATTAATTGTTAGAGGGCAAGAATGGAGGTAGAGGAATGAGACAGGAGGCCATTGTATATCAGGTGATGGATAAAGGTGGTTAGAACTAGTGTGACAGTAGGTGAGAAAGAGAGAAGCAGACAGACTCAGGTTGCGTTTTGAAGGTTGAGTTGATGAAACTTGTTGGTGGTTGAATAGAGAGCATGAGAGAAAAATAGGAATCAAAGATACACTTTGTTCAAGAAATTGGTTGAAAAAATGGTGCCATTTCCTGAAATGGGAAAATCTTGGGAGGTGGGGTAGGTTTTTGTAGTGGTAGGGTGGTGAAAAGTGCTCTTTTGGCCATCTTAAACATGAGATGCCTATCAGATCTTCAAGTGAAGATATAAGAGTTAGAAAAATCGGCTGGAAATGAAGCTCTGCAGTCATCAGCTTATCAATGGTCTTTAAGACCATGGGTGGGATGGGATCACCTAGTGAGAGGACAGATAGAGAAGGGAAAGGAGCCCAAGGGTGAGTCACAGAATGCTCCAATATGGAAGTCAAAGAGAAGAGGAAAAACCAGCAGAGGAGACTGGTCAGTGAGACAGAGAGATGATAAACTTTAGATATTTGTCCCCTCCAAATCTCATGTTGAAACTTGATCCCCAAGGTTGGAGGTGGGGTCTGGTGAGAGATGATTGGATCCTGGGCGCAGATCCCTCATGAAGGGCTTGGTGTCATTCTTATGAGAAAGTGAGTTCTCATTCTTAGTTCCCACAAGATTTTGTTGTTAAAAAAAGCCTGGTACCCACTCCTTTCTTTTGCTCCCTCTCTTTCCATGTGATGCCACCCCCCTTTTTCCTTCCCCTTCTGCCATGATTGGAAGCTCAGTGAAGTCCTCACCAGAAGAAGATGCTTGTGCATGCATTTTGTATAGTCTGCAGAACCAACAGCCAAACAAACCTCCTTTCTTTATAAGACACCCAGCTTCAGGAATTCCTCTACGGCTGCACAGAACAGACTAACACAAGGGACAATTGGGAGAGTGTAATCCTGAGAAAACCAAGAGAGAAAAGATTTTAAGTAGGAGAGCATAGTCAACTTTATCTAAAGCACACGTTTTTGAACATTTTTGTACTGTAGCATCTTCCACAGGCTGTGGAATCCTATGGGCCACTTATCAAAAAATGTTTTTAAATGAATAAAATAAAATACATAGCATTACACAGGAAACTAATTATGTTGCAGTACAAACGTCAAAATATTAACACACAAATTTGATGTATTTCTGCTTTTTATTAATATATTTTATAACAAGACCTAGCAGCAGCTCTGAACTATTGAACTCTCTAAGTAGTGATGAGCAGAAATGATATTTTGAGACATGAGATATCTGCAACATCTTCAATATAATATATATGATGTAATATGAAAAAGTGATATGTATAATATAATATGAAAATACATATGATTTCTGACAAAGCCACTGTGATTTATTGACTATGTTTAAAACTCAAGGAAATGCTAACTTTCAGTTAGTGATTAGTGAAAACAGAGATATATTTTTCCCATGCAAGTTCAGACTCTCTGATTTCAAAAGCACTAGTTTAATGTTAAGAGGTAAATCTTTAGAAATGGGACTCAGTGATATGGATTCTCCTAAATGGTGACTTATTTTGCTATACTTGCTTAATCTTGAGCAATAACCTTAGGCTTGTCAATGTTCTGCCTCTTACTGTTAGACGATGCCATTAAAAGGGCATAGGAGCTATGATGGGGGACTGGGTGGAGTGGGGAGGGGAATGCTGAATATTCTTTTCTGCAGTTACTTATGTTCAAGAACATTAATATTCATAAAGATGTCTAATATTAAAACAGATTTGGAAATGAATTCATTAGGGCAGAAAACATTTAAATCTGTCTCTACTCCCGTTGTTTGATATTCAGAATACTTTATAGGGAAGGATAGACATTCCTATAAAGGTTCTCCCTTTGTTCTGTTGTTCTGTCTGTTGCCTCCTTGAAAGTTCTAGAATACTGGCCAGGGACGGTGGCTCATGCCTGCAATGCCTGCACTTTGGGAGGCCGAGGTGGGGGTGTAGATCGCGAGGTCAGGAGTTCAAGACCAGCCTGACCAACATGGGGAAACCCCGTCTCTACTCAAAATACAAAAATTGGCTGGGCATGGTGGCATGCACCTGTAATCCCAGCTACTCAGGAGACTAAGGCAGGAGAATCACTTGAACCTGGGAGGCAGAGATTGTAGTGAGCCAAGATCACGCCATTGCACTCCAGCCTGGGCGACAGAGAAAGACTCCGTCTCCAAAAAAAAAAAAAAAAGTTCTAGAATACCTATTATATTCCTCTTTCCCTCTGATTACACACTGATATACAAAATATACATAACTTGGAGTCTTTAAAACACAATGCCCAATTTATGAATATGCTGTTAATTTTCGAATTTCAAAGGCAGATTGATGCTCAAAAATATTTGTTTGTTGACTGCTAGACAGAAATAGTTTCCTTAATTCCCTGCTCCTCCTCATACCTTCTTACTGAAGTAGAGTTCTGAAAGTCTAAATATTTATACCTGTATTCAACATACCATCAATTCCATGATGAACAAACTTTCATAGTTGTTTTGCCTGCATTATGTGCGAGGGTTATAGCGGGGTTGCATTATAGTGCAGGGCTTGGCAAAACTGGCATGTGGCCTGTTTTTCTTTTTTAAAAATATTTATAAATGAAAAATAAATAAAGAAATGAAATTCATGAAAAAGAAAACTTGTAAGCATAGTACAAGGAACTCCCATATATTCTTTTTCCAGATTCACCAATTGTTTATATTGTGCCTCTCTCTCTCTCTTTACACACACACACACACACACACACACACACAGTTGGGCCTTCGTATCCAAGGGTTCACCATCTCTGCATTCAACCAACTGTGGATAAAATATATTCAAAAAAATTCAAAGAATTCAAAATATTCAAAAAATATTCAGAAAAAAAAGAATGGATCGTTGCATCTGTACTGAACATGTACAGAGTTTTTCCTTCTCATTCTTCCCCCAAAAATACGGTATAACAACTTTTTCCACAGCATTTATGTTGTATTAGGTATTATTAAAGTATATAGGAGGATGTGCATAGGTTATATATAAATATTATGCCATTTTATATAAGCGACTTGAGCATCGGCAGATTTTGGTATATGTGGGAGGTCCCTGGAACCCATCCTCTTTGGGTACTGAGGGACGACTATATACACAAACACATATACACTCAGCCATCCCCACAGATTATATATAATCTCTCAATCCAACTCATATTAGTTCATACTTATACTCTCAATTCCAACCCAGCTCCACAGGGTATATTTTTGTATTCTCTGTTTCTATATTTGTAAGTCCCCCAATAGTGAGACATTTAGCTTCCAGTATCCTCAATACATTTACTCATTTGCTGAAGCTGAAAATATACAGAAGGTAGTTTCAAAATTTCTCATCCATGCCACTGTACAAACCTCGTGTGGCCTCTTTTTGTACAGCCAACAAGCTAAGAACACTGTTTACACCTGTATAGGGTTGTCAAAGCAAAACAAATTAAAAAAACAAAGAAGAATATGCAACTGACACCTTATGTGGCCTGCAAAACCTCAACTATTTCCTCTCTGGTCCTTTACAGAAAAAAGTTTGCTGATCCCTGCATAGTGGCTCTTGGGGGTGTGTGCATGCGCACTCACATTTACACGACTATGCTTAAGGAAGCTTTCTCAGTTCCCTTCTTTAAATGATAGATTTTTGTCCCCTTGACTACTGTGGTCGACAACTGATCAGACCAGGCCAGTCCTAGAATGTCAGCCCCCTAACAACTATGATTGGTCCAAGAGGTGAGCATGGGAAAGAGTCGGGGGCCCTCAGTGTCCTTCCCATAGAATCGATATGTAAATACTGGGGACAAAGTTCCTTCTCCTCTTTTCACTGAAGTTGCTAAACTGAGATAAGCCTGGACATGCTGTTGAACATCACAGAAGAGATCTGCAGGAGGGGAGGTTAGGGCGAACACACAGAGGAAAGAGGGCCTGATCTAATATATTACGTGAAATGATGATAAACTCCTTAAGGAGATGAGTATTAGTTCACTTTGCATATGCAATAAAATAGCCAAGTCAAATTTGGGTCTTCATCAGATATTAAAGAATTTTTCTTCAGGTCTAACAGAAATGATTTATCTAAGTCTGAACATTTACTAAAGCTTAATTTAGGTTGATGCACTAGACTGGCATTTTTCATTTTTAATGTAGTGTACTATTATGAATTAGATCTTTCATCACAGAAAGAGCAGCTTCCAATTCTTGAAGACAGTCAGTGGTGAATGGTTATTTAAGTAGTAGCTCATCTGTCAATATAAACTGGATTCAGGGTATACAGGTTGCGTGCACACACACACACACACACACCCCAACACACCACACAGTCATACCTTAGTATCCATGGGGGATTTGTTCCAGTACTCCATGTGGATACCTAAATCCATGAATGCCAAGTTCCTTATATAAAATGGTGTAGTATTTGCACATAACTTACACATATCCTCCTTTATACTTTGAATCATCTCTAGGTAACTTATAATACCTAACACAACGCCTACATGTTTGTGTGAATTCAATATAGTACTTGGTGCATGGCAAATTCAAAATTTTGCTTTCGGAACTTTGTGGAAATTTTTGATTTATGGTTGCTTGAATCCACAGATGTGGACACCATGGAGATATATACATATACATATATATATATGGTTATGGACATACATATGGATATTTATGTATATACACACATATGAATATTTTGTGTGTGTATATAGATATACATACGTGTGTGTATATCTATATCTATATATATATTTTTTCTTTCATCTCTCTGTTGGTAATATGGTTGAAAGTAGAACTTTCTCTTTTCCACCTCTGGCTTCTCATGAGGACACCTATAAGGCTCAACACTGTCACACTGGCTTGGCACTTTGTGTCTAGAAAGTTGAAAAAGTCACTGTTTCAAATGACAAAAGTATATTTTCCCTCACAGTCTCAGAGGTGAAATCCGAAAAGTGAAACATTTACAGAGGCACAAGTGATCTTTCACATGAAGGAGTCTAAAGTTGATAATGCAGTAGGGAATGCAGTCCTATTGTTTTTATTTTCCCCTTCCTGAGCATACACCCAGCTCAGCTGTCATGGGTACCTCTGATGCTCCCTGAGCAGGGATTTTAAATGACTCCACAGCAGACTGGTCTCTGACTGAATCGTGTGCAACAAATCTTGGGAATTTTAGTTCATAGCAAGTAAACAGCACTCCTTTAAAGACAAATTTTCATATTTGCTTGTTGGAATATTTTCATTTTTCTTATAAATCAAGTTGGACCAAAATGGTTTAGGATTATTTTCTGAGGAAACATGTTTTTGTGGACTTTTGGTCTATGGTCTTAATGATTCCTGCAGAGTCTGACATCTCTACCAATATTTTGTCCACCAAAAGAGCAGCCAGCCTTGATGACTGAAAATTCACAGCCATGCGTGCTTGTCCTCAAGCAAAGACTGCTGGGGGAGGCAGAGGTGAACAGAAGGTAATGAGATATGTATCCTTATCTTAAAATCACTTTATGTTACCCTTCAAAAATCTCTTTTAAAGGTTTTTTTTTTTTAAAGGTTGAGCTCTAATATAATGCTAACATTCATCACAAAACAGTATAATTGCCTTCTCCTACTGTAAACCCTAGCTTAGTGAAGCCAAATGTTGGGAATTGCTTTGGCCTAGACTTATAAGATACAGAGGCCAATGGCCAGAAAACCAATTGACATCAGGGATTTAGCTAGTAAAACAACTTCCAGGGAATGGTCCTGGGTCAGATCCATTAAGGCTGATTGTTCACATGTTTTATGCCTTTCCATCTCCATCTGAAGTATAGTCACCTTTACAATGAGGACTTTAACGGACTACACAGCCTTCAGTTGATGAAAAGTAACTCACATTTATGAAGGTTAAAAAGGGGGAAATGAGTTTTAAAACTTTTTACTGCAAATGGTGAAATAAAGTGGGTTTTCAGGTAAATCCTTAATTATTTTCTGGAAACACCCCATTTCCAGAGAATTTTGATTAATTAGAACCTTGCTGTTAGTATTAATATCACAGGCTTTATTTATGATATTCTAGTTGCTAAAACTTTCCACTATAACAAATGGGGTCAACCTTCTGGTTGGCAGACTATTACCAATATTCTCTTATAACAGAGTGTTGATGTTCAGCCTCCTAGAACCTCTATTTGAAACACATTATCCTGCTTTTAAGCCTCAAATTATGGCCAACAGGCCATTAGCGAAGGAAGGATGATGTTATTACTTACTTTCTAAAGGAAATAATATGTGGAAAATGGGAGAAGGTAAAAGACATTGCTTATTTATTTTTGGAGCACAAACTAAAGGAAGAATGGATTACCAGAGAGTTCTTGCCTCTGCTGTGACAGTTTTGCCCCACCATTTGATATTAACATTCATGAAGAGATATCTATAATTTTCTGGAGCCCAGGAGCAATATCCCTTCCCATTCAGGTAATCCATCACTCTGAAGGGTGGACAGACAATAGGAATGTATGTTTCCTTTATCACTCCCTGCCAGTAGGGGAAATGACAGTCATACTGAAACTCTAATATCCTGCTTGATGTGTAGGAGTGGGTTGATGATTTACCCAGGTTCCTACTCTTCCCAGGGCATGGTCAGCATTCATCCTCTCTGAGACGCAGAGCACAAGAATAGGAGCGTCCTTAGGTTGGAGCAAAAACGAATCTGTCTAAATCTGTTGTTACCAAGTGACATATGTACATAAGGTGGAATGGTGATTGGATGGGGGTTTGCTTGTATATTACAGTCTCTGATATGGAGAATGCTGTATATTTTGCAAAATCATGACTACCACCACTGAAGTTGTAAAATACTAGTCAAGTCTGAGCAAGTATTGCTACTAGAAAAAATGGTTTTCTCCACTGAAGTCCTAGCAGTAACAAAATATGAGACATTCAGGATTATCCCCCTCTCCACAAAAAGCTGCTATGCTATATTGAAGACTGGAGAGATCATGCTTTCACTCAACTACATGCACAGAGCTAAGCATTTTATACACTGTAGGAGTTTGAAAGTTATACTCTGAATGATTAAATAAAGTTACAAAGGTAATTATGGGGCCTCCGAATTGTCGTTCTTGTTACATGATTAAACTTGCCATGGTCTATTTCTACCATTTCTTTTTATTGCCTCTCTTCTTTTTTCCCCACTCATTTTTTTTGTATTCACTGACTATAGTGCAATCACACTGTTGGAAACTAGCCTTAACCATGTGGTTGTAGAAGAAAATCTTTGGCAGGTAAGGAAATGGAGACTCAGTGAGGTGAATCCAAGGTCACTCAGTTAATAAGTGTCAGAGCCAGGATTCTACCTGAGTTCTACAATCTAGACTTGTGATGTTTCTTCTTTCCTACACTACTGCCAGAGGATATTTATATGGTTTGTACTAAAAAAGTCATCATCTGTGAATTAATCAATGCATCTACTAAAAAGGTATTGAAGAGCTCTTTGTATAACGCTGAGCACTGTGGATAAGATGAAGAAGACATGGTTTTCCTGAGGTTTGGAGAAACCACCTTCCAGTAGGGAGTAAACTAAAACACCTGGTCATATCATAAAGCGCTATGAGGACGGAGCCTTTAATTCTGCCTGTGGAGTCTGGGAGGCTTCACAGAGGGGGCAACATTTGAGATTGAACTTGAAAAATAAATAGGACTTTGTGCTGAAATGGTCTTTGCCATTTAACAATCTGGCATGACCCTGGGAAAAACCAATTTAATTTTCTGATACTTAGTTCCCTGTCTGTCTCAAGACTGTTATGAAGATGAAATGAGATTTGAAAGCACTTTGAAAACTTGCAGATGACATTATAAGAAGTAGTTTCAAGAACTATGGATCCTAAGGATAAGAGATGAGGCCTGGTCCATTAAAAAAACAGGATGCATGCACTATTTATGGAAAAAAACAAAACAAAACAAAACAGGCTGTGATGCTATTGTTTGAAAAGTCCATAGTCCTTAGTGCAGCTGATATGGGTAGTTATCAGTTTTCCATAACATACAGATAGGCCTCTAAGCAAGACTCAGGTAATTCCCAGGAAAATTGTGTACCAATCAGGGATGGAAATCCACACTAGCATAGAGTAGTTAAGGGTATGCCTTACAAATAGTCTTGGGCATCAGCTACTGGGGAAGGGCGGTGCTTGGGATCTAACTCATAAAATATACACTTTTCAGGATAAACTCAGATCTACCATTTTACCTTCTTTTTTATCACTCAGGATAATTGATAGGAAAAAGAGTGCAGAAATATATCCCTGGGCCACATGAGTCAAGGATGTCATAGTGAAGAGAATGTCTTAATAACAAAAAAATACAAAGATGGGGGAGCTAAAGTGGGCTGTTTTGCAATCTCCAGATAATGGTGAATAATGATTTAAAACTTTGTCTTAGTTCTGTCTTAGTCTGTGTTGCTATAAGGAAATGCCTGAGGCTGGGCAATTTATAAGTAAAAGAGGTTTATTTGGCTCACAGTTCTGAAGGTTGTACAAGAAGCATGGCACCAGAATCCGCATCTGGTGAGGGGCTTAAGTTGCTTCCGTTCATGATGGTGCTTCCACTCATGATGGAAGGCAAAGGGGAGCTGGCATGTAGAGATCACATAGCAGGGGGAGAGAGAGAGACACAGAGAGAGAGGTGTCAGGCTCTTTTCAACAACTGGTTCTCACAGGAACTTAGAGTGAGAACTCACTCCTCTGAGAGAATGGCACCAAGTCATTCATGAGGGATCTGCTCCCAGGATCCAAATACTTCCCACCAGGCCCTACCAGCAACACTGGTGATCAAATTTCAACACGAGACTTGGCAGGGCCAAAGTATCCAAACCATGGCATTAATTTTCATAAATTATGAGCAGTGTCTAAACCTATCCTTTTCATGTTTGATGGATCAAATAGTAAAGGAATACAGTGTAACATGGGGTGTGTGTGTGTGTGTGTGTGTGTTTATTCACATAGTTATAGTCTAAGATCATCTGTCTTTCTTCCAGGGTACTTCTTTTTTTGTATATCCTCTGTATAATGTTAGCTTATATATGATGAGGTACTAGTCCTGAATCAGTTAGCTACTGCCACATAACAAACCACTCTAAAGCTAAGTTGCTTAAAACAACCTCCATTTGTTGAGCCATGAGGAGACTCAGGTAGACTCCTCATGAGTCTACAGGTTGAATGTTTTTTTCTGAACTATGCTGGGCTGTCTGGGATTTATATTTCTGTGGTCAGCTGTGTGTCATCTAGGACAAAGCTGAGGTTACTTTGATGTCCAGAGGGGAGATTAACAGAGAGAGAGTTCTGTGGAGCAATCATCTGTGCTAAGGTTATATATTCTCCATTATGGGGAGGTTAAATTTCTTATTAAAAGGAGTTGTAAAAGCAGGCATTATCTTAGTTTACATAGCCCATCAAGTGAACTAGATCATACTTTATGTGGACTGCTTTGTGAAGCTTCAGGGAGCCCCTTTTAGGTTAAACATTATTTATTTATTAATTTTAGTCTACTGTAAAAGGCAGTGGCTTTGAAACAGCTCCACAACTTAAGTCATTATCAATCATCAATTCTTCATGGTATGACCACTCTGGAAACTTGGTGGGGGATGAGGAGAGTACTGAAAGGTTAAGAAGGCACAAGACAGGAAGGTAAAGATGAAATTCAATCTGATTTCACAGTTTTGCCCTGAGGAATACCCTTAATAGACCCAGTGACCTCTTATCAGCTTTAGTTTAGTCCTGTTTTGAAATTAAAGTTAAGAGAGTGGTTAGGATGTTTAATGAGACAGATTGGATGGATGTGATAGAGACTGGTGGAGAAAGATAGAAGAATCCTAGAGGAAAGCAGAGGCTGGTTAATGCCACAACTACAGCACTAAGCCTGGGAACATTTAAAATTCAATTTCCTTTCTCCTCTTTTGAAAGAAAATTGTATGTTTAATAGGATATGTTTTAGTATTATACAAGAAAGGAAATAGCTGCTTCTTATAACCTACCAAACCCCTCTAATTATAATTTGGTTTCATAATTATATTAAATCAGGTTGTAATCCCTTAAAACTCAGCACCCTTTACCTGCTAATAGTGCAATCAGTCTAAATGCCATTTATAGTTAGTCTAGAGCTGAAAACAATATTTAAAACCAATTTTCAGTCTCAATTCATGAAAAAATACCATCACTCTATCTTATTTATAATAAACTCATTCGAGTAGATCCAGGCACAATATAAACAACTGATGGAAAATCCCTAGGAGGTTTTGGCTCATACATTCTGAGCAGACATGCTCTGGAAAACACAGACATTCTCAGAAAACTGCAGTCTGCTGAAAATGCCAGGAGATTTCAGGAGACTGGACTCTTCATTAGGCCTTGGCATCTTTCATTGTTTTTGCATAGGGAATGGTGTCAACACTTTTTATCTGAACAGCTGTATGTCCAACTCTTTTTTCTAATCCTGTTTCAAATGGACAAGATCTTAGGGCACAAGAGAAGATGTGTGCTTGGGACAAAGGTATGTGGATGCTACAAAGTGATCCAGATTTTCACCCAAGACAGTGGACTCTTGGTGGGTTGAAAAAGGTGGTCAGGCAGTTTCTATGGAGGTCAGGCAGCATGTGAATGACAGTTCGATGTGATAGAGCGGTGAAAGTACAGAGGCTTTGGAGCAAGGTAGACATGCTTGCATTTTGGCTCTACGATTACAAGCTGTGTTACCTAAGCAAATTTTGTAACCATTCTGAGCTTCAGTTACTTCATCAGAAAAATGGAGAAAAATGTATCTATCTCCAAATGTTGCTAGGATATTTAGATAATACTACATCTTTTCTCCCTTCCTTCCTGCCTTTTTTCATCCTTCCTTCCTCAATTTCTTTCATTCAACAACTATTTATTGAACACTGTGCCAGATACCATCATTGTGCTGTTGCTGTTCATATTTCCTTGGACCCCCTTTTCATTTTTGTGCACATGACTCCTGGTGTGCTGTTACTCTCAAAAGCCAGCGTCTATGTTGCATTGTCAAAGATTTGCCCTCAAGCTGACAAAGGCCCATTTCACCTGAATAACTAAAAGTGCCTGGAAATTTACATCCCTCTGTGCGCATCCCTTAAAAAGTGATTGATAGGTAGGAAGAAATAAATGCTCCAGTCACAGTTTCCCCTTATGGGGACCACTCTGAGGTGTGACCTAGACTCTCTCCAGAACTTGCCTATGGGATTGACTCAAAATTACTATCCTTGGGAATTAATGTACTATCCTTGCTTGATTTCCTTCCCTTCCTAGTCCCATTTCCTTAGATCCCTATTGGTTTCCTGAGAACACCTCCTAATAATCCATTTTCACATGAATCCTTATTTCAGAGTTTGCTTCTGGCAGGTCTACCCCAAGTCACACACCTTTCACATATTCCATATTCTTCTAGGTGCTAGGAATGTATGAACGAGTCAGATATAGTCTTACTCTCATGTTTTATTAGCTACAAACACTGTAGTGAGAACCCATGTTAAATAGGTTCCCACGATAAAGACTGCATTTTAGACATTTTTCAGAATTCTACACTTCTTCTATAGTGGAAAGAGTATAGGTTTCAGAGTTACAACTTCCGAATTTGTGTCCCTACTCATTCACATATTAGCTGAAACACAGTGGGTAGCTGCATTTGACTTACTGAGCCCCACTTTTTCCATTTAAATAGGTTTATTAATGCCTGCGCTTCCAGACTCATGGGATTTCTATAGGGAGGACACAGAATACGTAAAAAGCCTTTTGAAATAGGGCACATAACCCAAAATTTATCACTACCTGGAGATGTTACATCAACAATAAACAAGAGCTTTGAAAAATAAAAGTACATTGTGTCATTTTTAAGGAAATGTTACATATTTTATAAGGCATCGCTTTAAAATTAACTTTAATGTTTTTATCTTTGCTGAATTAAACAAGTGTGATTCGGTAGGGTCAGTACAACATCATAAGCTTGGTATGGTTAACATGAAGATCAGGTTGACGCATAAAACAGGCAATGCTATGGGTGACAGCAAAATGTAAACACACGTCTTGGGGTTCTGCTGAGTGTAAAGCATTGAAAAAAAACAGAGTAAGGAAGCAAGTCCCTTGAAGAATCCCTGCCCCTAACATACCCTACCCACCTACCAGTGCCAGGGAATTAAGAGCTGCCTCATGTAACTCCATCTTCTGTGGATGGACTGCCAATCATCCTGTCTCCTTCAATCCTGTAGAAAAATTCCCTTTGACATACTCCATCCTGATGTTAGAGAACCAGGCTCAACACTTTCTTTGGGAATCCCTGTGCCTGCGTGATATTGCTTCTGGAAGCTAAAGCCCTGAGATGACTGATTTGCACTTTCCAGAGTTAATTATGTCCACAAATAATTTTGATGGTAAAATCCAAAGTGGGTTAAGCAAAAGGAGGTATTTCTTGAACAGGTACAAGGATATCTCCAAGATCTTAAGGGCAATACCTACAATCAGGCCTCAGTAGGGACTGGAAACAGGACCTGGAAAGTCAACATAATTCAAGGCAGACCTCTCCTACCTGTATTCATATCTCTCTTTGGAGTATATGGTCTTTTATATCTTCTAATCTCTATTAGTGGCTTCATTTTTTTTTTTATTCCTCAAGGCTGATTCTTCTGCCATGTTTATGTATGGAATGTCATAGCTGCCTCTAAATGGTGGCCTTTAGTCAAGTTTCTATCAGTTTATAAGATGACTGCCTATAGGCAGTTTTACTGACCTTTCTGTGTCCCAATACCAAATGATGAAAGACTTTTTTTTTTTTTTTTCTGACAGTGTAGATTCTGAATTGGTTTTTCTGAGTTAAGTATCTACTTTTGGTCCAATCAGCTGTGGTCAACAAGTGATGGAGACATGGCAATGATGTGGCTTCAGGGTCTCACTTCTCAGGGGGAGGAGGATTGATGAAGTGGAGCTCAGAATGGGCACATACTCTGAAACATTTACTACAGTGATTCATGTGTATTTCTTAGGTTGCTAGCTATGTTTCTGCCACCCACGTTTATTTAGTTCTCAGAAGAAAAATCCCCACAAGCCAAGCAGCCAAAGACAAGCTTGACAGAACCATCTGGACTCCACAAAATTTGACATCATATTGGCTTATCTTAAACCCATTCTTTTGAAACTTATGGTCTTTTGACAGTTGGTTCCCAAGCAAGGAGGACTACATTTATATACAAAAGGGTACTATTAAGGCCTTTTACTAATATAGAATCTTTGATTACTCTGGTATATTTTTAAAAGAGATTTCTAAAAACTTTTATTTCATTAGATTCTTGGTATATTCCTGTGAATTTTGGTGGGGAACCCATTTCAGTGAAGAATGCACAAGCCTGCATTGCTGTCAACTATTTCATCAGCATGGAAATTGGCCTCATTCAAGCTGAAATGGGCTTTAATTTCTACAATCCGATGCGTGTTTTATGGCTAAAGTAAAATAAGATATAAAGGAGAAAAGAAGGAGAAAGAGAATCTGCTTTTGTGGCTCCAACAGATCTTTCCAGTTTGTTTTCTCATAAAGTCGTTTGGGGGGGAGGGGGGTGGGGGCGGGTGGGGAACACTATTTCTTTCCAGCAAGCTGCCCTTGCAAGAAGCTATGGGAAGTGATTGCTCTCCACCAGAATGCTGATGCTTCAAAAGATTAATCCAATCTTACAAGACAGCCAAATTCTTTTGTCTTCACAGAAAGGAGCCTATAGACCTGGAACCCAGCAGACGTGGTCATTTTAAAGAGCTTGGAAACTTTCAGGTGGGCTGAGATGTGACTGGGCTGTGGGCAGGACCATGGAATCAGCCATCCACATCATTCAGTTTTGGGAGTGGAGAGACTTTCTTACTTAAATCAAGGCTTTAAAATACAACATTTCCTACCTCAGGCAAAGTTTGGACAAAGTAGAGGTGCTTTTTTGTGGCTTTGAAATAAACATTAAACCCTGATAATTTTCTCCTAGGTATGATGACTCTTGCTCTTACTCTCATGAGGGCAGACCTGTGGAGACCAGAGGTGAACAGATTTTGGAATCAGGGGTCAGAACTGGGCTTGTCCTGCCAAAGCTTGCATGGAAGTTGTCATGCTTGTCAGTGAGCTATTTCAGTAGAAGGCTGGATCCTTTCCATCCGCCACTCCAGGTCCACCTTCTGCTTTTTTTCCATCCTGCTCTGTCCTAGCAGGTTGATTCTTATTGTCTGCTCCTATGGGTTCCCTTACTTTTTAGCTCCTAGTTGATTTTGGTCAGTGAAGCCCCAGGAAGAGCTAGGTAGGTAGGAGGAGAGGAGAATGAGATCAGGGTTTTTATTCCCTCATCTCCCTCCCTGCCCAGTCATTGTGGGTTGGCTGCCTCTACTGAAGGCTACAACTCCTGTTAGATTGCCTGTGCCCTTGTCTTTTCAGGCATAAGAGTCGTAACAGCTCCTTTATATGCTATTCCCAGAGTACTTGATTATCCATTGTTGGGTTCCTTTTAATAGTCCTTTGTGCCCATCTCTTTACTGCCAATGCTCACCTCTCAGGGGAGGAGGATTGATGGGTTCCTCTCACCAGATCTGCTTCCAGCACTCTAACCTGCTTCATGTTCAGACAAGAAAGTCAACCAGTGTGATATTTTTTTCAGGAATACTGGAAGGATGTTCTGCAAAAAATACCTTCTATGCCCCACTTCCCTTGTAATGTCTTTGTTAGGAGATTAAATTTTTCATTCTATTTAGAGATAAGGTTTTAATTGCAAAGATCCTTAGGAGAGGCATCATAACCAATTCAATGGTTTAAGAATAATTGAGAGGATTAACATTAGGTGCTAGACATTGAGATCAAAAAGGTTGTTCCTGATCTCAAGGAGTTTATACTGTAGGCCAATAATTGATACTAAATTCTTTCTTGGGGATTCAGGGGATCATGGCAAGCGGGAGGCAGGACTAGATTGCAGCTCCAGACAGAGCAGCATGCGGAGGCTTGCATTGTGAATTTTACCTCCAGATCCACTGCAAGAAGATCCTTCCCTATCCACCCTGGTAGTGGAAAGCAAAGGGCACATAATCTTGGGAGTTCTAGGGCCCCACCCACTGCTGGTTCCTCTCCACACTACTACAGCTGATGCTTTCTGGAAAGCGCCACCTCCTGGCAGGAGGCCAACCAGCACAAAAATAGAGCGTTAAACCACTAAAGCTAAGGATCCTCAGGGAGTCCATTACACCCTCCACCACCTCCACTGGAACAGGTGCTGGCTGAGAGATCCACAGATGGTTCGCATCACAGGATTCTGTGCAGACAACCCCTGGTACCAGCCCGGAGCCAGGTAGACTTGCTGGCTGGCTAGAACCAGAAGAGAGACAACAATCACTGCAGTTCAGTTCACAGGAAGCCACATCTATAGGAAAAGAGGGAGAGTACTACATCAAGGGAACACCCCATGGGACAAAACAATCTGAACAACAGTCTTCAGCCCTAGACCTTCCCTCTGACAGAGACTACCCAAATGAGAAGGAATCAGAAAACACGTTCCTGAATTCCAGAAAGAATTCAGGAGGTTAGTTATTAAGCTAATTAGGGAAGGACCAGAGAAAGGTGAAGCCCAAAGCAAGGAAATCCAAACAATGATACAAGAAGTAAAGGGAGAAATATTCATGGAAATAGACAGCTTAAGGAAAAATAAAAAATAAAAAATTCAGAAAACTGTTGACACACTTTTAGAAATGCAAAATGCTCTGGAAGGTCTCAGTAATAGAACTGAACAAGTAGAACAAATAAATTCAGAGCTTGAAGACAAGATCTTCGAATTAACCCAATCCAACAAAGAAAAAAGAATAAGAAAATATGAACAAAGCCTCCAAGAAGTCTGGGATTATGTTAAATGACCAAACCTAAGAATAATCGATGTACCTGAGAAAGAAGAGAATTCTGAAAGCCTGAAAAACATATTTGGGGGAATAATCAAGGAAAACTTCCCTGGCCTTGCAAGAGACCTAGACATCCAAATACAAGAAGCACAAAGATATCTTCGCCTGGGCACACTGTCATCAGGTTATCCAAATTTAAGATGAAGGAAAGAATCTTAAGAGCTGTGAGACAGAAGCACCAGGTAACCTGTAAAGGAAATCCTATCAGATTAACAGCAGATTTCTCGGCAGAAACCTAATAAGCAAGAAGGGACTGGGGACCTATCTTCAGCTTCCTCAAACAAAACAAGTATCAGCCAAAAATTTTGTATCCAGTGAAACTGAATAACATATATGGAGGAAAGATACAGTCGTTTTTAGACAAACAAATGCTGAGAGAATTCACCATTACCAAACCACCACTACAAGAACTGCTAAAAGGAGTTCTGTATCTTGAAACAAATCCTGTAAACACATCAAGACAGAACCTCTTTAAAGCATAAATAACACAGGACCTATAAAATGAAAATATAAAAGCAAAAAACAAAAAACCAAAAACCAAAGTACACAGGCAACAAAGAGCACAATGGAAGCAATGGTACTTCACATTTCAATACTATCATTGAATGTAAATGGCCTAAATGCTCCACCTAAAAGACACAGAACTACAGAATGGATAAGAACTCACCAACCATCTGCTGCCTCAGGAGACTCACCTAACACATAAGGACTCACATAAACTTAAAGTAAAGGGGTAGAACAAGGGATTTCATGCAAATGGACACCAAAAGCAACCAGGGGGAGCTATTCTTATATCAGACAAAACAAACTTTAAAGTGGGCAAATTCAGGATCTCCGGCACTGTAGTGGTAGTCGCTGGCCCAAGTTAGAGGCCAACTGAGAAGTCTTTGCGCCTCAGATTTGTTGACCTACAGAATGCTTCAATATCCATATTTTTGTGGAATGTATAAAGAATATCTTTCATGTTGGTTAGAACCTGGCATACCTAATTTAGGTGTCTGGCCAAAAAGCATACACACTACAGCAGAAGAATATAAAGAATATGAAGCCCAGGAGCAAACAGATCAAACTCAAGCCTGGGATTTAAACGGATCTCAAGATAGAGATTTTGAAACTATGGCTAAATTACATATTCCAGTAATGGTGGATGAAGTTGTTCATTGTTTGTCACCACAAAAAGGACAGGCTTTTGTAGATATGACATTTGGTTCAGGGGGGCACATAAAAGCCATTCTACAGAAGGAGTCAGATATTGTTCTGTATGCAGACAAAACAGCTTATGCATTAGCTGAACATCTTTCAGAGTTGTATCCTAAACAAACCCGAGCTATGCTGGGCCGGTTCAGCCAGGATGAAGTCTTATTAATGAAAACTGAAGTGCAGCCAGGGACTTTTGATGGAGTTCTTATGCATCTTGGGTGTTCCTCCATGCAACTTGATACTCCCAAAAGAGGTTTTTCCCTTCAGAAAGACGGCCCCTTAGACATGAGGATGGATGGTGGCAGGTACCCTGACACGCCCACTGCTGCTAATGTTGGGAATGCTTTAGATCATCAGGCACTTGCATCTATCCTAAGAAAATATGGGGAGGAGAAGCATGCCAAGAAAATCGCTTCAGCACACAGCATCTACCCCATCACCAGAACCGAGCAGCTTGCCAGCATCATTGCAGGAGCATTTCCTCCCTCTGTTATTTATGCAGGAAAAGACTTGCTACAGTGATCTACTCATATTGCCACCAAGACTTTCCAGGTTCTTCACATATTTGTGAACAATGAGCTCAATGAACTCTACACAGGACTGAAGACAGTTCAGAAGTTTCGCAGACCTGGTGGTCGCCTTGTTGACCTCTCCTTCCATTCACTCGAGGATCGCATCGTCAAAAGATTTTTGCTTGAATAAGCATGACAGAAAAGTTTAACCTAAGTGTTAGACAGCAAGTGATGAAATCATTGCAACGGGGTTCAGATCATGAAAACATGGAAGAATTCTCTATGAGAAGAGCTCCTTTAATGTGGGAATTGATACACAAGAAGGTACTTAGTCCACAAGATCAGGATGTACAAGATAACCCCAGAGGGTGCTCAGCCAAGCTTAGAGGAGCTATCAAATTATAAGTCACCCTCATCTTATTCTTCAAAAGTTTTTTTCTCACAATTTCTCTCATCTTTACTCGTGTTATGTTCCTGAATGTCTTGATACAGGTTTAAGTGTGGGACAGTCTGAAAATCGATAGCATTTAGCATTTTTTTTCCCTCAAAAAGAAACTGTAGGAAATATTACCATGACAAAGTTCCACTCAGGGAGCAGAAGCATCTCAAGACTGGAAAAATGTATTAATCTCTGCATCATATTGGACTCTTGAAACGCAATCCTTCCTCTGGCCTGGGAATTTTGTTTAAATAATACTATGTTGTATTTATCTAAATATGTAAACTCAACCTGTCAAATCATACCTGCATGTCCTAAATTTTGAAGTTAGATATTCCAATTTGCAACAGCCTTTGTCTGGCTCCAATAATGATGATTATGGATGAATTTTAATGTCCCTACTTGTGAATAATTACTGTAGCTTTCTCAAATGTAGGCTTTTTACAAATTTTAAAGTTTAAAATATTAGTTTAAATATGTGTTCTGACAAAATTTCATTTTTCAAATTATAGTCTATTATTTTAAAGGGATTTTTCAGTATGATATGGGTCATTTTGTTCATATATAGCCAAGAAAAATGTAAAATCCTTACAAAGAATTGTTTCACAAAACTTGTATTTCATGTCAATTGTATTTATTTTAATAATAGCTCACAATGCCTTTAGCAAGTAATAAAGTCTCTTATTAGAATCTTGTATTTTTTAATTAAGCTAATCAAAATAATTCAGCCAAGTCTATTTGAAATAGAAAACTATTTACTATAGTAAAATCAATGCTTCCTTAATGGTGTTACAAAGATATGCTAACTGTAACAAGGGTAAAAGTTTATTCAAGAAAGAGTACTTGGTAGAAGATTCTTTAACAAATTGATGAGACTGATTCATAATTCACATGTCAACTTTTTACATGTAATATATACTTCTAATTTATTCAGTTATTCAGCAATAACTGAAAGCAAAGTAAAAATGCAAAATCAAGCAAGTACTGAACTTGTCATTAGAAAAGCAAAGGTAAGTACAACATACATGGCCCACAGTCCACATCCTATAGAGTTTAGTAGAGGAAAATTATGTTAGATATAATCACAAAAATCACTATAAAGTGGACACAGTGGCAAATACTACAAACAAGTCGTACATGCTACTATAAGAGCATCTAGTAAGGATTTTATCTGTTGTCAGAAACCAGGTATGAGAACATAATACTTGAATTGTGACCCGAAGGATGAGTTGGAGATAATTAGTCAAAGGGCACATGGGGTATGGAAGGGGACATGTTGATTAACGGTACATATACATAAATATTCTCTTAAATAGTTATCCTTGAAATCATATTTATACCATTGATTTGCTCAGTAAACTTTTTTCAAATACAGAAAAAAGATTCTCCATTATGGTTACAAATTTTAAGTTGGTGGGAATGAAATATCAGCATAACTGTATGGGCAAAATAGATAAGAATTAAATACATGAATTTACCTCAGACTTATTTTACTAGCTCTGTAATATTTAACTTTAGTACCCAGGCTTGTTTACTACTTCTGCTTTACAGGCTTTATTTAAATCTCAACAATCCTACAGGGAAATCAGAATTAGAAAAAAAAAAATCTGGAGAACAATATGCTTGAAATAGAAACAAGAGAACGCAATTAGGTTAATTCCCTGAATCCTACTTGAACAATGTATAAATTTCTCTTTGCATGTAACACATATTTGTGAATGAGACATATTCCCCAAAAGTTCTTATCCCTGTATATGACTGGAAAATAAAAGATCACATCTGTATATTCAACAATCATTCATCTATTTCATAAGTCATTTTTTCATCCTGTATAGTGTGGGATTTTTTATGTTAAATAGATACTGAATGCACTGGGTTGAACAGTGTCCCCCCAAAATTCATGTACTTCCTAGAGCCTCAGAATGTGACCTTATTTGGAAATACTGTCACTGGGGTTGTAAGTAGCTAAGATGAGGTCATACTGGAGCAGGGCAGGCCCTTAATCCAACATGACTGGTGTTCCTTATAAGAGAAGATACGGCCAATGTGGTGGCTCACGCCTGTAATCCCAGCACTTTGGGAGGCCAAGCTGGGTGAACAGCTTGAGGTACAGGAGTTCAAGACCAGCCTGGCCAATATGACAAAAACCCATCTCTACTAAAAATACCAGTTAATTTTTATTAGCCAGGCATGGTGATGTGTGCCTGTAATGTCAGCTACCCAGGAGGCTGAGGCCCAAGAATCACTAGAATCCGGGAGGTGGAGGTTGCAGTGAGCTGAGATTGCGCCACTGCACTCCAGTCTGAGCAACAGAACGAGACTCCATCTCAAAAAGAAAAAAAAAAAATGGAAAATAAAAAGAAGAGAAGATAGAGACACAGGAGAGAGAATGCCACATGAAGCTAGAGCACAGATTGGAGTGATACATCATGGCAACCATCAGAAGATAGAAAAAATGCATGGAATAGATTCTCCCTCAGACTTCCAGGAGTTGCCAACCCTGCTAACATGATTTTGCACTTCTAGCCTCCAGAATGGTGACAGAATATATTTCCGCTCTTTTAAGGTACCCAGTTTGTGGTAATTTGTTATAGCAATCCTAGGAAACTAATACTCTGACAGAAAAAAAAAAATCTTTCATAATATGCATGAGAAAAATCCTTCAATAAACACAAAATTGGTTTCAAAATGTTTTCATGTAAAAATAGATTAACTTTTCTGTAATTAGGCTGTGTTTTATAGTCATTCTTGCCTGCTTCCTAGTCTTTGTTGTAGGATGCATAATAAAATACATGAATGAGCTTTAAATGGTTAACTTCGGAGAACGGTTTTGCGAAGTTCATACGGTACACAGAAATAAAAGCTGATGTTACAATGAATGTGCATTACTTTTCTAATAAAATATTTCTGAATCTCAAAAAAACAAAACACACACAAAACTTTAAAGCAACAGTGGTTAAAAGAGACAAAGAGGGACAGTATATAATGGTAAAAGGCCTTGCCCAACAGGAAAATACCATAATCCTAAACATATATGCACCTAATACCAGAGCTCCCAAAGTTATAAAACAATTACTAATAAACCTAAGAAATGAGATAGACAGCAACACAATAATAGCGGTGGGCTTTAATACTCCACTGACAGCACTAGACAGGTCATCAAGACAGACAGTCAACAAAGAAACAATGGATTTAAACTATACCTTGGAACAAATGGACTTAACAGATATATATAGAACATTTCACCCAACAACTGCAGAATACATATTCTATTCAACAGTGCATGGAACTTTCTCCAAGACAGAGCATATGTTGGGCCACAAAAAGAGCCTCAATAAATTTAAGAAAATTGAAATCGTAACAAGAACTCTCTCAGACCACAGTGGAATAAAACTGGAAATCAACTTCAAAAGGAACCTTCAAAACCATGCAAATACATGGAAATTAAATAACCTGCTCCTGAATGAGCATTGGGTCAAAAACGAAATCAAAATGGAAATTTAAAAATTCTTCGAACTGAATGACAAAAATGACATAACCTATCAAAACCTCTGGGATACAGAAAAGGTGGTGCTGAAAGGAAAGTTCATAGCCCGAAATGCCTACATCAAAAAGCTTGAAAGAGCACAAACAGACAATCTAAGGCTAGAGAACTAGAGAACTTAAGGAACTAGAGAAACAAGAAAAAAATCCAAACCCAGCAGAAGAAAGGAAATAACCAAGATCAGAACAGAACTGAATGAAACTGAAACAAACAAACAAACAATACAAAAGATAAATGAAACAAACGGCTGGTTATTTGAAAAGATAAATAAAATTAATAGACCATTAGCAAGATTAACCAATTAAAGAAGAGAGAAAATCCATATAACCTCACTAAGAAACTAAACAGGAGACAATCTAAGGTCACACCTTAAGGAACTAGAGAAACAAGAACAAACCAAACCCAACTCCAGCAGAAGAAAGGAAATAACAAAGATCAGAGGAGAAATGAATGAAATCGAAACAAACAAACAAACAAAAAATACAAAAGATAAATGAAACAAAAAGCTGGTTATTTGAAAAGATAAATAAAATGGATAGACCATTAGTAAGATTAACCAAGAAAAGATGGGAGAAAATCCAAATAACCTCACTAAGAAACGAAACAGGAGCTATTACAACTGACATCACTGAAATACGAAAGATCATTCAAGGCTACTATGAACACCTTTATTCACATAAACTAGAAACTCTAGAAGAGGTGGATAAATTCCTGGAAAAATACAACCCTCCTAGCTTAAATCAGGAAGAATTTGATAGCCTGAACAGACCAATAACAAGCAGCAAGATTGAAATGGTAATTTAAAAATTACTACCAACAAAGAAAAGCCCAGGAATAGATGGATTCACAGCAGAATTCTACCAGACTTCAAAGAAAAAGTGGTACCAATCCTTTTGACACTATTCCACAAGATAAAGAAGGAACCCTCCCTAATTCATTCTATGCAGCTAGCATCACCCTAGTACCAAAACTAGGAAAGGACATAACCAAAAAAGAAAACTACAGACCGATATCCTTGATGAACATAGATGGTAAAATCCTTAACAAAATACTAGCGCTCTTCCAGTCTTTGGGAAGCTGCTGATGACAAAGCAAAAACACCTCACTGTACCCCAGGACTCCAGGGGCTCCATTAGGAGAGGGTAACCATGTCAGATGACCTGGAGAATGATCACAAAATTGGGCAATTATTTGACTAGGGCTTTTTTAGAGGGCACCTACCTTGCAGCTTATCAAGGATGTATGATTCTATGTAATGAATCATGTGCCTACTAGCAGGCAGAACTTCTAGGAATTCCCATGATTTATATAAAAGACTATCGACACTTCCAAGCTGTGATCTACCCAAGCCCTTGGCCCACTCCCTCAAGGAGTTTGGGCTGTGAGAGAGACCCACACATCCTCAGGTCCTGGTCTCCCAGCCTCAAGAGATTCTGCCCAAACGCCAAACTAAAACCATTTTGTACTTTCATCGCCAGATGTCTGATGTCCTTAAAAGTGTATAATTTTCAGCTTTTGTGGCTGAATCCTTAAATGGGCTCTTGATTTCCATAGTCTTTGAATTGTAACAAGATTTCAAAGGAAGAGATCTCCACATCCAGGGTTTGAGCACAGTTTGAAAGGAGTGCTTAGTTGCAGCCATTAGTCCACCAGCAGGAAACTAGCAGGCTGCCATCACATGCAGCCCCACACTAGCAGCAAATGTAGGTTCTCAAGGGGAACACTAGGAAGACATTATTCTACACAGAGCCTGGGATTACGGCCTGTGTTGTAATGCAAAATAGAATCTGTGAAAGGAACAACGCATGGGTCTTAAATCCCTTTCTTAAAAAAGAATCTCAAAAAAAAAAAAAAAAAAAAAAACAGATGCGAATGGAGGCCTTAACTTTTCTGAGTTGTATCACCACTGTTGCTATGGTTCTCTTCTCTGCCATTACCATCTCATGGTTGTTCTAAGTTCACACCTTTGGTCAAGTGATTCCCTGATACTTGGTGAAAACCAAGACACAATTATGAAAGCAGTGCCTTTACTCTGATTGACTGGAGGCATCCTTTCCATTGAGTTGGACTTCTGATTTTACTTTGTTTCCATTTGTCACCTCATCTCTGTTGATTATGCCTTCTAAATTAATTCTTCTGCCCATATGACTTAGTCTCCTACTGCTAACTCCTCTCTTTACATAACCTCATCTGTTTGAATTCCCTAGTGTCAGTTATTGCTTGGGGAACAAAGGAAATGGAATGGCTTCTTATATTTATCTCATTTTTTTTTCCCGTGGGAGACTTCTGAGCGGGAGCTTTGGCCTATTCAGAAGTATACAGTATTCACAGACATGTACGAAGTCTGCCCCCTGACATTTAATCCTTAAAATTACTCTTCGTAGTCAACTCTAGTCAACTCTGGAAATTTCTCAGGTCACTTAAAATGAGGCTAACTCATTCTCGGGATCTGGTGTTTCCAGATGATCAAGTGTTGCTATTCTTCAGTTTCAGCCTCTTCCACTGAAGTTTCAGCAGGAGTTGACATTGCTTTCCCATGCCTTCTCATAATTCATTACAATCTTGGGAAAGTCACTGCTGGAACATCCCCAAAGTCTGGAGCCTTGGAATCTGAAAAGGTACACAGCAGCAGCCATTCACCTGCACTCTAACCTTCCACGTTATCAGATCTGTCATTGTGTTGAAAAGTCGTATTGTGATGTGGAGTTTAACTGTTGTCCTCATCTTTTACAAAGGGGGAGAGAGGCCTGAGGAGGCTTGGGTTATAGTTTCCACTGACCAGCTGTGCAGGCTTGAACAAACAGCTTTTCTCTGTCTCTCAGTCTGTAGAATGAAGTGGTTTGATGTTTGATAAAATTCTATACAGTTTGAAATTATTCTTTCTCTTAAATTTCTGCATGGAATTTATTTTCCTTGCTTATAAAACAGTTGGCATTTCCAAACTGTAGTCCTCACTGTATTCTTTCCCAGTCTTTTCCTATTATTCTAATTGTCTTTGTTTTTGAGTATCATATCTTCCCATTTAACTTGTTAAAACATTTTTATCTATGATTTATTAGTGTATCACTTTTTGTATATAACATTCAAAATATTTTTTAGTATTGGTGGAAAATTTTAAAATTTCCTTCTTTAGTTATATTATGCTAGTGAATTTCTGTTGAAGTGTAACATGTATGCAGAAAAGTAGTAATAAGCATAAGGTTGAATTGTCACCAAGTAAATCTCACTTAATTATAATCCAGATCAAGAAACCATTTAACAAGCTTCCCAGAATCCCCCTCCATGCCCCATTCCATTAACTCACCTCCCCCTCCTCAAGGGTGACCACTCTGCAGACATCTAACACTATATATTTGTTTCACCTGTATCTAAACTTTAACTAAGTGGAATCATATTGTATATGTTGTCTGGGGTTTGGCTTCTTTCACATTATGTTTTGAGATTCACATATGTTATTATGGAGGGACTATAATTTTTTATTCTCGTTGCTGTACAGCAGTTAACTTTTCAAATGATTTTCTTAAACTAGCATCAGAATTTCCATTCTGTGTTCTTAGACCAAATAAATGCTGATGACGTCTCTATGGGGAAAGAGTTTCTATGCTAGAAAGTATCACATCGGAATGATATAAGATGTTTTAACTTCTTTCCACCTGTGACCATGGTAACTACTGGAAATGCTGGAGAGTGTGGTGCTCAAAAGAAGCTACCAGACTATTTTCTAGATATTTCAGAGGATCCCAGAATGTCCTCATAATTTATGGAAATGTAGACCTTACTCCATTTCACTGATCAAAGTACCTGATTCAAAAATCAGGCCTTACTCCATTTCACTGATCAAGGTACCTACAACATATAAACTCCATTATGTATGTATTTTGTTATCAATTTTGTTTTGGAAATAGACAGATATGAAAGCACATAATCAACAAAATATGATCAATAGATCGAATAACTTCTGGGGCTCCAGGGTGGGGACAGGAACACAATGAAGAAGAAGTAACAATGTAGTAGTTGACTCCTCCGGAAGAAAAAAGTCTAATAAGCAAAGAGGAAGCCTGGGCTTAGTGCACGCACTCAGGACATTCTGAGTTCAAGTTTGAACTTGTGTATAATTGGCCATGCCTTTGAAAAGTCAGTTGGTTGACGCTTCCAAGGAAAGAGTTTTCAATACAATCAAACATTGCTACTTGTCAAGATTATATATTCTAGTGATAGATTTGATGCCCTACCAAGATGGGAATTATTCATGTGAAAAGTCTGAAAGCTCATAGTAGAAGTACAATCTCAAGCTATTTATCGAAAATGCCCAATTTCTCCTATACGTGTTTACAAAGATTTGCCCTAATTTCTTTCGTGCTTTTTTACCTTTCTGTTGAGGGACAATTAGTTGTTAATTTCTTCCTTTAGTATTTTTTAGCAATCTCGAAAGTGAATCAAAAAGTCAGATTCACTCCCTTTAGATAAAAGAACCTGGACATTTTCTCTTCTTTCTTGGTTGTGGGCAAAGATTTTTTTCTTTTACTCATTTCCTTCTATCCATCAGGAGTTAGGATGAAGGCAGCATATTTATTTGATGTAGAATAAGTGGAAAACTCAGAATCCTTTTAAAATGTTATCCGTTTAAAAGGTCAGTAGTCCCATACCCTTCAAAGTTTATCTGTCAGGCACTTGGGGGAGGGGGGCAGTAAATCAATCTGTAGAGGCTGATGTGAGTTGGGGCCATCTGTGCCATAGACAAGTGAATGCTTCAGGCTTAGAAAAGGTTTCAAACAAACTGACTTCAAATTTTTTTTTTTTTTTTTTTTTTTTACTGGAAACAGGACTGTGGATTTGATACTCTACAACAGGGCACACCCCGAGAGTTGTGAAGTCGGATACGGGGGAATGATTGATTTATTTGGTAAATAAAAAGTGGGACAAAGGAGAGGAGACTAGGATTCTTAAAGTTCAGTTTAACAAATCAGAAACAAAAAAAAAAAAAAAGGAAATATAAATGATACCACAGAAATACAAAAGATCATCAGAGAATATTAGAAATGACTATACACTAACAAACTGGAAAACCTAGGGGAAAAGGATAAATTCCTGGACACATACAACCTATAAAGACTGAATCAGGAAGAACTAGAAAACCTGAACAGATCAATAATCAATAGTAATCAGTAACAAGATTGAATCAATAATAAACAGTCTCCTAACAAAAATAATGCCCAAGACCAGATGGCTTCACTGTTGAATTCTACCAAGCTTATAGAGAAGAACCAACACCAATTCTTTTCCAACTATTCCAAAAAGTTGAAGAGAATTCTCCCTAACTCATTGTTCATGGCCAGCATTAACCCAATACCAAAATCAAACAAGAACATGACAGAGAAAGAAAACCACAGGCCAATATTCCTGATGAATACAGATGCAAAAATACAAACTACTAGCAAATTGAATTCAATAGCGCATCAAAAAGACAATACAAGCTGGCCATGGTGGCTCATGCCTGTAATCCCAGCACTTTGGGAAGCCAAGGTGAGAGGATTGCTTGAGGCCAAGAGTTCAAGACCAGCCTGGGCAACATAATGAGACTGTGTCTCTACAAAATAAAAATTAAAAAAATTTTGGTACACACCTATAGTCAGTCCCAGCTACTCAGGAGACTGAGGTGGGAGGATTGCTTGAGTCCAGGATTTCAAGGTTACAGTGAGCTATGATCATGCCACTGCACTCTAACCTTGGCAAAAGAGCAAGATCCTGTCTCTAAAAAAATTAAAATAATAAAATTAACTAGAAGATAATATAACAGATCAAGTGAGATTGCATCCCATACAAGGGTAGTTCAGTATGCATAAACCAAGAAACATAATACATCACATCAAGAGAATGAAGCCAAAAACCGTATCATCTCACAGATGCAGAAAAAGCATTTGATAAAATCAACACTGCCTCACGATAAAAATGCTCAACAAACTATGCATAGAAGGAAAATATCTCAACATAATAAAGGTCATATATGACAGTCTCACAGCTAACGTCACACTGAATGAGGGAAAACTAAAAGCCTTTCCTCTAAGAACTGGAATAAGATAAGGATGCCCACTCTCACCATTCATATTCAACATAGTACTGGGAGTTGTAGCCAGAGCAATCAGGCAAGAGAAAGAAATAAAAAGAAAACTACATCCAAATTGGAAAAGAGGAAGTCCAATTGTTCTTCTTTGCAAATGGCATGATCTTACATTTAGAAGAACATAATGACTCCACCAAAAAACTCTTAGATCTTATAAGCAAATTCAGTAAAGATGCAGGATACAAAATCAACATGCAAAAATTAGTAGCATTTTTGTGGAGACCAGCTCGGTCGGGGAGACCCTAACCCAGCAGCGCTAGAGGAATTAAAGACACACACACAGAAATATAGAGGTGTGAAGTGGGAAATCAGGGGTCTCACAGCTTTCAGAGCCGAGAGCCCCAAACAGAGATTTACCCACATATTTATTAACAGCAAACCAATCATTAGCATTGTTTCTATAGATATTAAATTAACTAAAAGCATCCCTTATGGGAAATGAAGGGATGGGCTGAATTAAAGGAATAGGTTGGGCTAGTTAACTGCAGCAGAAGCATGTCCCTAAGGCACAGATCACTCATGCTATTGTTTGTGGCTTAAGAATGCCTTTAAGTGGTTTTCCTCCCTGGGTGGGCCAGGTGTTCCTTGCCCTCATTCCTGTAAATCCACAACCTTCCTCGTGGGTGTTAGGGCCATTATGAACATGTTACAGTGCAGCAGAGATTTTGTTTATGGCCAGTCCTGGGGCCCGTTTATGGCCTGATTTTGGGGGGCTTGCTCTCAACAATTTCTAAACACCAATAATGAAATAGCTGAAAAAAACAAGAAGACAATCTCATTTACAACAGCTACAAAAAAATGCCTAGGAATAAATTTAACCAAGGGGGCAAAAGACCTCTACAAGGAAAATGACAAAACACTGATGAAAGATATTGAAGAGGACACAAACAAACGAAAAGACACCCCATGCTTACACATTAGAATAATTAATATTGTTAAAATGACTATACTACCCAAAGCAATCTACAGAGTCAATGCAATCACCATCAAAATACCAATATCATTTTTCACAGAAAATAAAAAACAATCCTAAAGTTTATGTGGAACCCAAAAAGTGCCTTGAATACCAAAGCACTCTTGAGCAAAAGGAACGATGCTGGAGGCATCACACTACTTGACTTCAAAATGTATTACAAGGCTACTGTAACCAAAACAGCATGGTACTAGTACAAAATAGACACATATGGACCAATGGAACAGAATAGAGAACGCTGAAATAAATCCACATATTTGCAGCCAACTGATTTTTGACAAAGGCACCAAGAACATACATGGGGAATGGACACCCTCTTCAATAAATGGTGCTGGGAAAACTGGATATCTGTACACAGAAGAATGAAACTAGATCCCTATCTCTTACCATACACACACAAGAAAACCCATCAAAATTGATTAAAAAGCTTAATATAAGGCCTGAAACTATAAAACTACTGGAAGAAAATGTAAGGGAAACACTACAGGACGTCGGTCTAGGCAAAGATTTTATGGCTAAATCTCAAAAGCATAGGCAACAAAAACAAAAATGGACAAATGGGATATTAAACTAAAAAGCTTCTGCACAGCAAAGGAAACAGAGTAAAAAGACAACCTGTGAAATGGGAAAAAATATTTTCAAACTATTCATCTGACAAAGGAGTAATATCCAGAATACACAAGGAGCTCAAACAACTCAACAGCAAAAAAGTAATAATCCCATTAAAACATGGGCAAATGATATAGACATTTCTTAAAAGATGACATGCAAATGGCCAACAGGTATGTGAAAAATTCTCAATATCACTAATCATCAGGAAAATGCAAATCAAAATCATAATGAGGTATCATTTCATGCCAGTTAGAGTGGCTATTATTAAAAAGACAAAAAATAATAGATGCTGGCAAGGATTCAGAGAAAAAGGAACTCTTATTGTACATTATTGGTGGGAATGTAAATTAGTATAGCCATTATGGAAACCAATATGAAGATTTCATAAAAAACTAAAAATAGAACTACCATATATGATCCGGCAATCCTACTACTAGGACTACTAGGTATGTGTCCAAAGGAAAGGAAATCAGTATGTCAGCGGGATACCTGTACCCCCATGTTTACTGCAGCACTATTTACAATAGCAAAGCTGTGGAATTAACCTGAGTGACAATCAACAGATTAATGGGGATAAAGAAAATGTGGTATATATACACAATGGAATACTACTTGGCCATAAAAAATGAAATCTTGTCTTTTGCAGCAACATGGATAGAACTGGAGGTCATTGTGTTTAGTGAAATAAGCCAGCTAGAACATATGTTCTCATACGTTCTCACTCACGTGTGGGAAGTATAAAAGTTGGTATCAAGATAAAGAGTGGAATGATAGGTATCTGAGGCTGGGAAGGGTGTGTATGCACAGAGAATGAAGAAAAGTTGGCTAACGGGTACCAACATTCAGTTAGATAGAAGGAATAAGTGCTAATGTTTGACAGCAGAGTAGGGTGACTGCAGTTAACATCAATGTATTGTATGTTTCAAAACAGCTAGAAGAGAGGACTTGAAATGTTCCAACACATATAAATAATAAATACTCAAGGTGATAGATACCCTAAATACCCTGACTTAATCACTACACATCCTATGCATGTAACAAAATACCATATACACCCTATAAAATGTACCTATATTTCAATACAAATGCAGCTTAAGGTCTAGATTGCAATCAAATCCTGTGTTTGTGATTATTAGAAATCATCATCTACTTCCCCTTCCAATTTTCCCTATTTCCTTTAACATTGGTTTATTCTTTCATTTTATTTACAACTTTTGAGATTTTAAAAAGGCACCAGGCACTATTTACTACTATTAGTACTACTATTAATACTACTAACTAACAAATGTGTAATGAATGCTTACTGTATGTCAGGTAAAGTGTCAATTGCTTCACATATGTTATTTATATAATCCTCTCAATAATCCAATGAGAGAGACATTATGTCCAACTTACAGATGAAGAAACTGAGGTTCAGAGTTGTTAAGCAACTTGCCTGATACAACCCCACTAGTAAATGCTAGAGATAGCATTCGAACCCCAGCAATCTTACAACAGAACAAATGGCAAAAACTGCAGTTACTTTCTACCAACTTAACATTATTACCAACTTTTCCCTATTTCCTACGTGCAACTTCTGAGGATTATTTTCAAGTGAATACACATTTAATTATTTTTCTTAATTTTCAGCCTCAAATCCACACTTCTATGGATTCCATTTATTCATTGCTTTATGTGTCACGTAAAACCACATCCTAGTTAAATCCCACATCTATCTAAATGTGGACTCCAAGAATCTAAGGAATACCATTATGTGTAGAGCCCCCAAGGGTATTAAAAAGAAGAAATAAATCTGTCCTCTGATCAGGGAGTTACGATATGTACACCAAATAACTCCAAAGTCAATGTGTTAAGTTCAAAAAGATGTTACAGATAAAAAGTATGGGAATTTAGATGGAAGCAGCATTTGGGTCGAAAATTAAGAGTAAGTAGGAATTTGACATAAAAAGAAATAGAGTTCACTCCATTATGTATGGAGGCACAGTTACAAGGAATAAAAGGACATATTCACAGAACTGGATGCAATAAATTTATCTGACTGGGGTACAGGCTGTGTCAGTGGCATACTCGAGCTGTACCTGCACTGAAACGCACCACTCTTTCTCCACCCCAATGTTCCTTTCAAATAATATCTTTACTAAAATGAAACTCATATATAATAATCATAATGAACTGGGGTCTTTTTATCATAGTAGGATTCTGACTTTTTAATATCTATATTATAAAAGGACTTACATATGGTTAGCATATCTACTTTTCGGAAGCAAGTATATGAATATACTTTAGAAGAATTTTTAGCAGGATTTTTTTTAAAAAATGGTTTAGCTTAATTTTTGGCTAATCAGATTCAATGTACTGTATTGGAAAGATGATTTTCAGTTAGAAGATCTGAGTTTTCATCAGTTTCTAGTTGTACAATCTCAGGCAAACACTGAGCCTCCAGACCCCAGCTTTGTCATTTGTGCAACTGGGTAAGAGTAATGCTTGGCTTGCCTTCCTAGGTAGTTGTGAGGACCA
Source organism: Colobus angolensis palliatus (assembly GCF_000951035.1). Classification (NCBI taxonomy): domain Eukaryota; kingdom Metazoa; phylum Chordata; class Mammalia; order Primates; family Cercopithecidae; genus Colobus; species Colobus angolensis. The sequence continues at coordinate 382,293 of NW_012114489.1, forward strand.
AATACATAATACATGGACTCGAAAAACATCTACAAATTCTAGTTGCTAATTAACCAGTAAAGTAAATTATTTGGTAGATGTCATTCCAGAGTCATTCTGGTTAATTGGTACTTGATTCCACCCATCTTGTTCCTGCTGTTAAGGTCTTCCAGTTGTCATCATATCTCTGAACAAATTTAACAATTACCTTCGCAATCATACATAATTTCTTATTCATACAAAGTTCCTATCTCTATAGGGTGTATTCTCTGCTTCTATATTTTTTATGGTTGTCGTCAGAATTAGTTCTTTCAGGCAGTATCTCAATTTATGTGAGTGTGTGAGGAAAAGAGTTATGAAAGCAAATGAGAAGGAGAAAAACTCCTCACAGATAAGGAAACAGAAACAGCAGATGAATGCTACTGAGAATTTCTCTCTGGAAGGTAATAAATGTATTCAATATACTTGTATATATCAGGCACTAGATTAGTCACAAATAAGGTGATAAGTACTCCAGGTTTAGCTTGAGAGGCCACTAGTCTGTTTTGTGAGATTTCTAAAATCTCATCTATTTGGATCTTGGAGTCTGAGAAGATGCAATCATCTTAAAAGCTATAGTAGAACTCATTTGTTTAAGCTACTTACTGAGATTGTTTAAGGTCTGTGAGTTGTTTTTTAAAAGCTATGTTGGTAAGGCCAATGATGTGAATTCAAATTTACTGAGGCTTTATTCTAAACATCACTCCAGATTCAATCCTGGGAAACTGCTTTGCAAGTATGGAATGGAAAAGAGACTAAAATAAAGCGTGAAGGGCAAAAAACAGAAGTATGCAGCCAATTTATGGTTTGCATTATAACCTAATTAGGATGGCTCAAGAGAGCCTTATATTTTCTGCATATGAAGGGACAGTGAAAATAGAACACAGAGGTGATCTTTAAAAAAATCCAGTGTAGCAGCTTGAGCCTAGGAGAGGAAACTGACGAGAGAAACCACTTCAGTTGTTTCAAGTAAGTTGTGGCCTGTAGAGAAGGCTGCAAGGTTTATAGGAGACTCAGAAAGAATCACAGCATTTTAGACCTATAACATCCTCATTTTTCAAGTGAGTGAACTACGAGGGGTTAAAGGGCTTACCAGGAACAATGTCCTTGATAATACTGCAGCTGGTACCATTCGTGGGATTTCTCCAATTTCAGGTGATGACTTTCCCATAAAATGTTACAATTGTTTTCTTTTGTGATTCTCTCTCAAGCTTTATGTCAACACAGTCCTAATTATCTCCGATGTGGTGTATTCAGGCTACCTTTTAAAATCCAAGGCAACTAAAGTTCCTTTATTTCACAAGTATTTACTGAAGGACTTCTTTATGCCAGGTCCTGTGCTAGCTGCAGCTGACACAATGGTGAATAAGACATTGTAATGCAAGCATACTTCAGTTATGAAAAATCATCACAGATGGACAATCTTTCACTACAAGTTTATTCAGTGTATGTAAATTCAATGGAAATCAAATTTGGGGATTATAAAGTGATCCAGTCATCTGCAATGTACCACTTCTCTGATTCAAATCATCCAAAGGAGAAAAGCTTATTAGATACAGCTTAGGGATGGTGAAGGTTCATTGTTTCCCTTTCACATTTCTTACTGAGGTGGTCTAATGGGCCAAAAGCAATGCTCAGTTTGCACTTCTATAAATTTATGTCCTTGAAGTTTGGATGCAAAATGAATTCATTTTTGGTAGGACTTCCCAGGAGATTTGGTTGCTTCAAGATTATGTTTCAAATAGATTTAAGAATCTCAAAAAATAATGAAACTGTCCTATTCATGGCCATGCCACCTGACTCCACCAATTCATACCTGCCTGAGCCAAAAGTAAAGCAAAATAATACAAACACATTTCCAACCCTAAGTAGCATCCTGATGCCCACTGTTGAATCTGAATACCCTATCTAAAGCAAAACCACAATTTGCACATTCAGTCAATGAAAGCCCCACCCCCAAATGTTTTTGTAAGATTGCTAAAAGTGTAAACCAGCTTGAAATTTGAAACCTTTTAAAAATGTAAGGATGAGTAGAAAATTCTGTCATCTTGAGAAAAGCAAAGAAAATAATGAAGACATATTGTCTTCAAAAATATCTCTCAACTTTCATAGGTTTCAAGTAGAAAGGCTTATTTAAAATATTCTGAGAAACATTTTTTCAGAATTCATATAATAATTATCACTGTAACATATTGTTCTAGATTTTTCATAAGGAGCTCATGACATCAAAGAGCATTAAACACACTACTTCTGTGCACACCTCGTAAGGTGAGGTGCAAGACTTCTATAAAGAAGCTACTATCCAACTCAGGGTTCACAGGGCTCCACCTCAGACCACACTTTCTCTAGGAATAATAGTGACATTAGGGAATTCTCAGTGAATAACACTAGGATTTTGGATCTTAACATTTTATCTTTTGCAGTATATCAATCATCACTTTTCATTAATAAAACAGCCTTTGTATTTTTCATCCATTGTTTTCAAATTAGGATAGTCAAGGGGATCTCACTGTTCTGTCCAGTGGTGACATTTGCTAGAAGAACAAATGATTGTTGAAGAGCTCCTAAACCAATTGGACAGCCTAAAGATCATTAGCCTCTTTGAACTAACCGTATGTCATAATAACTCTGCACTTTGTGAAAAGAGCCACAATCAGTGGTCAGATCAAAATGCATATTCCCATGGTACACAAGAAAAAGAAAGGTGTGCAAGCCTTTGGCTTAAAAAATAGTTTACTATTTTCTGATTACAAAACAATTATCCACAAAATAATAAACATATGAGTACAAGAAGAAAAGTATCCATAATCTTACCATCCAAAGGCGACCTTATTAACAAGTTGTTATATTTCCTACCACACATTTTTGAGGCATATTTTCCCTAATTGAGATCATCCCATAGATCTAATTTTATTGTCTGCATTTTCATAAAGTTATAAAACACATTTTCTCACTCTTCACATACGTAATTTTAATGGCCGCATAATCTTTCACCTTACAGGTGTACCATAATTTATTTAGAAATCCCTTTTATTATTGAACATATATGGTGGGGTTTTTTGTTTAATTTTGTTTTTTTTCTTAGTGAAGCTGTGTAAATATCTTTGGCTACAAGTAATCTTTGAACAGAAACTCTTGATAGCAATAGGCAGTGAGATAATAGGGTGGGAACGCTCGAATACAAAAAAATAAATTTCTGGTGTCTATCATCAGTCTATCAATTCTGTCTCACCTTCTTCAACTGATAATATTAATTCACTGATGCAGTATATAAGACTCCAATGTAGAAAGCTACAACTGATGATCTGGAATAAAACTGGAATATTGGATCAAATACTTATTGCATTTTCTTTTCTTTTTATTTTTTTTTAATTTTTATTTTTATTACAGTTTAAGTTCTAGGGTACATGTGCATAACATGCAGGTTCGTTACATATGTATACTTGTGCCATGTTGGTGTGCTGCACCCATGAACTCGTCAGCACCCATCAATTCATCATTTATATCACGTATAACTCTCCAATGCAATCCCTCCCCCCTCCCCCCTCCCCATGATAGGCCCCAGTGTGTGATGTTGCATTTTCATTTGTCTACTGGATAACTTTACAGCTTTGTCTCCTATTTTGAAGATAACTTTGGCTCAAATGCAAAGAGGTGCCAACATTGGTGAATATCTAGCAATGTCTTTATTCATGGCTCTGCTTCCTGACTGACATCCTCTGCTTTCCCATTTTCAGGTTTAAGGAGTTTTTCTTTCTTTTTTCTTGTTTTCTTGTTTGGGCTACAAATTTATTTATTTTTTTCACTTTTTGATTTTTAAATTTTGTGGGTACATAGTAGACATATATTTATGGATACATGAAATGGGACAAATGAATTCTTAGAAGGGGATTGCTGGATGAAAGGATACATGCATATGTAATTTTAATAGGTGATGCCAAATTCCTCTCCTTAGCAGTTGTTTTATTTTGCATTTTCACCACCACTATATTAGAGTTAGTTTTAATTTTGTTACTTCACTCATTAAGGAGTCACTACAGTATAAAGTCCTTCCAGATTCACAGTAATGAAGAAGATATGGAGGTAGCTATGGAAAACATGGACGCCAGCTTGTGATGGTAGCCAAGATTCTGGAGGCCTAAATGGAGAGTTAAGCATCACTTCTTAAAATAATTTCATGGACTGGAAGAGTTAACACTGTTAAAATGGCAATACTCCTCAAAGTAACCTATACATTAAACATCCATCAAAATTCAAACTGCCCATTTGGGGGCAGAAATTGACAAGCTAATTCTGAAATTCATATGGGAATGCAAGAGACCCAGTAGAGCCAAAAACAATCTTGAAAGAGAAGAACAAGATTGGAGGAGTCACACTTCCAAATTTCAAATCTTACTACAAACCTGCAGTAAAGACAGTATAATACTGGCACAAGGACAGACATAGATCAATGCAACAGAATTAAGAACATAGAAATAAACCTGTACATCTATACTGAATTGATTTTTGACAAGAATCCCAAGACCACTCAATAGAGAAAGAAAAGTTGTCTTAAATAGTGTTGGGAAAACTGGATATCCACAGTCAATAAAAAAAAAAAAAGTAACAAAAACATATACGTAAGAGCTAAAACTATGAAACTCTCAGAAGAAAACATAGGGGTAAATCTTTCTGACTTTTTATTAGCCATTGTTTCTTAGATATGACACCAAAACCCAAGCAACCAAAGGAAAAGTAGACAAATTGAACTTCATCAAAATTAAGCTTTTGTAACCGTTTGTGCTTCAAAGGACACCATGAGTGAAGTGAAACGACAACCTATAAAATGGGAGGAAATATTTGGAAATCATATATCTGATAAAGGTCTAGTAACTAAAATAAAGAGCTCTTATGACTTATCAACAAAAGGACAAATAACCAACTTGAAAATGGGCAAAGGACTTGAATGGACATTTCTCCAAAGATATACAGATGGAAAATAGGTACATGCTCAACATCATTCATCATTAGGGAAATGCAAATCAAAACTACAATGTGATACCACCTCACACCCACAAGAATAGTTATAATTAAAGAAAGAAAACAGAAAATACACTTGTTGGTGAAAACGTAAAGAAGTGTGAACCTTCATATATGCCAGTGGGAACGTAGAATGGTGAAGCTTCTGTGAAAAACAGTTTGGCAATACCTCCGTAGGTTAAATACAGAGTTACCATATGACCCAGAAGTTCTACTGCTAGTTATATATCCAAAAGAATCTCAAACATACAGTCATGCATCGCTTAATGCTGAGATACAGTCTGAGAAATGTGTCATTAGATATTGTTGTTGTGTGAACATCATAGAGTGTATATACACAAACCCAGATGATCTAGTCTACTACATACCTAGGCTGCTATGTAATAGCAGTAATGTTAATGACTTTCATGATCTGAGAAGCCTGTGCTTCAAAACAAGAAGTCTCAGTAGTGGGCCGGGCTCGGTGGCTCATGCCTGTAATCCCAGCACTTTGGGAGGCTGAGGCAGGAGGATCACCTAAGGTCACAAGTTCAAGACCAGCCTAGCCAACATAGTGGAACCCCATCTCTACTAAAAACACAAAAATTAGCGAGGCATCATGGCACCCATCTTTAATCATAGCTACTAGGGAGGCTGACGCATGAGAATTGTTTGAACCTAGGAGGTGGAGGTTGCAGTGAGCCAAGATTACACCACTGCACTCCAGCCTGGGTGACAGAGTGAGACTCCATCTCAAAAAAAAAAAAAATTAAAAAAGAAGTCTCAGTAGTAGAACTTTCAACCACAAACCTTGAATCACTTCATGGGTGTCCATCACCATATCATACATTCAAAGAGCACATTATCTTTTTGTAAAAGCCTAAAATGAGAAAGGATGGAATCAAACTCCCTATTACTTCCAGGCTGCAAACCTGTAAAGCATGTTACTGTACTGAATACCATGGGCGATTTTAACACAATGGCAATTATTTTTGTATCTAAATATATCTAAACATAGGAAAGGTACAGTAAAAATATGGTATCATAATCTTATGAGACTACCGCCATATATGTGGTCTGTCATTGACTGAAACGTTGCTATCTGGTACATGATTGTATATGCAAAAACTTGTATGTGAATATTTGTAGCATTGCTAATCATAACAGCCAAAATGTGGAAACAACCTAAATGTGATTAACTGAGTGGATAAGCAAAATGTAGTATGATTAATGGCTACAAAAATACAGTTAGGTAGAAGGAGTAAGTTCTAATGTCCAATAACACAGGAGGGCAACCATAGTTAAGAATTTATAGTATACTCCAAAATAGTTAGATGAGAAGATTTGGGATGTTCCTAATACAAGGAAGCAATAAATGTTTGAGGTAATGGATACCCAATTACCCTGATTTGATCATTACACATTGTATGCATGTATCAAAATATGCCATGTACGCCATAAATATGTACAACTATTATGTATCAATAAAAATGTAGATCAATACAATGAAATATCATTTGGCCATAAAAAGGTATAAAGTACTGATAGATGCTACGACATGAATGTGCCTTTAAAACATTATACGAAGTGGAAGAATCCAGACACAAAAGTCCAGATATTGTATAATTTAATTCTATAAAATGTTCAGAATAGGCAAATCCATAGAAACAGAAAATACTTTAGTGATTTCCATAGACTGGAGGAGGAGGAGGAAGAGGAGGAGGAGAATGGGAAGTGACTACTAATGAGCATGGGTTTCTTTTTGGGTAATAAAAGTGCTCTGGAATTACATAGTGGTAAAAGCTGCGTAACTTCGCGAATACACTAAAAACAAATGATTATACACCTTAAAATGCCGAATTTTATGATATTTGAATTACATCTCAATTAAAAAGACTTTTTCGTGTAATTGTTTTATTCTGGGCATCTAAACATTTCCATATTTGCAATACTAATCTCCCTTTTGCAAAGTGTTTTGACATAATAGTTGGGTTTGAATAATGCGTAGTGGATTTAGTGACTATGGCATACCCATTTGCAAAGGACCATTATATAAAGATCTTAATGCACTCTGTGTTTTCATAGCATTTGTTTCAGATCCATTATAGTGAAGTTGAACTAAAGATGATTTTGTTAAAAGCCTAAATTGAATGTCATCCAGAAGCAAGGTGCTTCCCCCAAATTATTCTTAGAATGGTTGTAGATGAAATACTGTAGTACTACTACTTAGATGCAATTTAAAATATTATACAAATAACTGCCCTTCTGGAGTTTGCATTATCTTAGGTTGCATAAGATAAAAACTTTTCCTCCTGAGTCTCACATATTCAAATTGCTTAATCATATCAGCCCCTGCTTAAACACTGTTAAGAAGCTCACATTCACTCTGATGAAATACATATATTTCAGACTGACACACAAGATCACTCTTTCTGTAATTACCCACCCTCCCTATTACCTCTCAATGCACCCTATTTCAGCTCTACTAAACCATATGATACACCCTAATGTGTTACCGAATATCCGTGTGTTTGTGCACATTTAGTTCCCTCTGCTTAAAATGGCACCTATCACCTACACACTCTCCAGAAAATCAATTTCTTCTTATCCTTTAAAATTACACTTCTCTAGTGTGCTTTTGGTGACTTCTCTGCCATCTTCCTACCCAGTGTGAGCTCTGTGTTCCCATCATGCCCTACATCCATCACAGTACTCTTTACATTGTATTGTTGTTATTTGTTTCTAGGTCTGTGTATTAATTTGGGTATTGCAACTATAATAGAGAATCCTAAACATTTCAGCAGATGAAACTTATTATTTGTTCATATAACAGTCCAATGAAGGTCTAGTAATGGGGTTTGGGGACATCTGCTCCAAGCAATCATTCAAGGATGCTCTGGTTAATGGATGCTCTGTCATCTCTGAAGCAAAGATCTGCCAGGATGTCAATATTCAGTTTGGCTAAGAGGGAAGAAAGTTAGGAGACATTATCCTTTATTTAACTGCCTTGGCCCAGAAGTGATACAGGTCACTTCTGCTTACATTGCATTGGCAAAAATTTTTCACATGGTCTCACCTTGATATAAGGGAGTTGGACAATTCTCTACCATGGAAGGAGGAGTATGAATTTTGGTGGAAAGTTAGCCAGTCCTGTCAGTCTATTTCTTCCATTAAAGATGGAACCCTTGAAAGTAGGAGCCATACCTCATTCATCCTGAGAGTCTCATTCATCTGCCACATAAAGCATAGATATGGTAGAATGTGTAAAATGTTCATCAACATGTTATTATTTTTTGTGTGCCTGCAATACCTTTATTTGTTTTACTACAATTCCCCAGCCTTCAAACCAATCTTTACCTCTGTGTTCTAAGGAAAGAAGATCACTTCAGTAAAGCAAAAATAGGTGCAAGGTGGGAAAAATTCTGAGTAAGATTGTGGACCGTATTAATTTCAATATCTTCTTGAAATTATATTTCAACTGTTATATTATAGTTTTGCCAAGATGTTAACACTGGGAAAAACTGAATGAAGGGCACATGAGACCTCTTGGTGTTATTTCTTACAACTACATGTGAATCTACAATGACCTCATAAATATTTTCATTTAAAATGTGGCTAAATACTAGGACCTAAAAATAAACAAACAATGGATGTTAATTTCTGATTTTTGCGCTGCCAAAAACTAAAGTCCTGGTATAAATAATGTGCTTGAAATATTACTCCATATGATATTTAAAATATGTTCATAAATTCTTTGATGCTTTCCTCAAGTAGAGCCTAATTGCCTTCCCTTTCAATATAGACTGATCTTACTGTCTCACTTCTAATAAACAGAATGCAATAGAATTAACTGCGGTAGGTATAATGTTTTGGAAGATCCCCACCCCGAATCTCTGTGACCTGTGGATATCTTAGGTTGCATCTTAAAGAGGTCTTTGCAAATGTAATTAAGGTCACATACTTTGAAATAGAGAGATTACCCTGATTATCTGAGTAGGCCAATCTAATCACAGGAGCCCTCAAAACAGAGAACTTTCTCCAGCTAGAGTGGAACAGAAAAGGCAGAGAGAGAGAGAGGTCAGAGATATTCAAAGCATGACAAGGACTTGGCCTGCCATGATTGGGATGGAAGATGAAGAGGACCATGAGCGAGGGTATGTGTGAGGCCTTTAGAGGCGGAGAATAACCTCTAGCTGACAGGCAGCAAGGAAACAGAAACCTCAGCCCTACAACTGCAAGGACCTAAAGTTGGCCAACAACCTGCATGATCTCGTAAGTAGATTTCCCCCAGAATTTCCAGCCTTCAGGCTGGCTGGCACCCTGATGTCAGCTTTATGGACAAGGAGTAGGGGAACCAGCCATACCCATCTGGACTTCTGACCTATGGAACTGTGAAATAACAAGTTTGTATTGTTTAAGTCACTAATCTTGTGGTAATTAGATAAGGTCTCGATAGAAAATGATTACAGTAACACAATATGACTTCCAAGACTAGGACATAAAAGGCAGTCCAGTTTCCACCTGGAGTGTCTCTCTCCTCTCTCTCTCTCTCTCATACCTTTGGAGCCCTGAGTAACCATATAAGTATGGCTAATCCGAAACCACCATACTGGAGAAATCACGTGGAAGGATCACCTAGAGATAGAGATACCCCAGCTGTTTTATCCCTAAGCTGTTTGCATTTCTAGTTTAGGTACCAGGCATCTCAGAGGAAGCTTTTGATATGGCTGTAGCCCCAGCCGCCATCAGACTGAGATACCCCAAGTTGGAATCACCTAGTTTAACCCAATCAACCATCCTAACTATAAGACATTGATGATGATGATAATGATGGTGATGATGATGATGATAAAATGATTGTTTCATGAAACTAAAACTATGAAACTTTGTAGTGGTTCATTACACAGCCATAAAAACTGAACACTTCTTTAGCTTCTTGTTGTTCCACAGAGAGGGGATTAAAAACTTTCTCTGTATGAATGAGGGACGAGCTGAATCACAGACAAGTGGATAGAAAATCATTAGAACAAAGTGCTGATATGGGCCTTCACTCTTTACTTCTCTGGTAGGGATGAGGAAAAAATAGGAAGTACTTGTCCCTAACTTTTTGCCTAGAAAAAGGGTTCAGCAAACTTTTACTTCAAGGGCAAGATAGCAAATATTTTTAGGCTTCAAAGGATAAGAAGTCAAATCAAGACTATAATGTAGCAACTTATATACCATTTCAAATATAACCATTTCTTTGTATTGGACAAATATTTATACTGGAAGTTGTATTTTTTTTTTTTTTAAATCATACTTCCTTGCTTTCAAATACCTCACTGAAAGCAGTTTGCTCTTCAACAAACACCGTGTTTCTAAGTTCTGAAATGGGAGTATATTTGATTGTGTATACAAGGACTGTGTGATCTGATTTTAGTCAGTCTCTTTGAGGCCTGCTTCTCTTTGCAGTTGTCTTCTTTGACTTGAAAATTGCCAGATACCTTGACTCAAACTGAGCAGAAAAATGCTAAATTGAATTTGAAACAGGGTGAATTTTTCCAGTGCCTTCCCAATTATTTTGCACATGATGTCATTTCTAGCATACGGGAAAGAAACCTAGGTTTCAAATCACAAGATTTGAGCATAAGGCACTTTCTAGTTGCATGACAGATTATATGTCTGAGCCTCAACTTCTGTAAGCTGATGGGATTAATAACTGCCTGCTCACTTAACATGGGTGGTTGAAATTCAAAGGAGACAAAAAATGTAAAGGTGAATTGCAACTTCAAAGTGTATGACACTTGCTAATTGTTATTGATGTGTCTGTTACAAAGGATCTGGTCTCCCTGGCCCGCCCGCCCTCCCTCCCTCCTTCTGTCCTCTCCTTCTTTCCTTCTTCCCTCCCTCCATCCTTCCTTCCTTCTTTCCTTTCTTCCTCTGTTCTTTTCTTCCACCTCTCTACCCACCTCACTCAACAAGGTAGAGATTTGGGATCTGTGGCACATGATTATGGAAGGTATCTTATGTTAGTAGGGCCTTTGGGGGCTTATGTTAGCCTTGTATCCATATGCGCATTAATTCTCTAATAATTATAAGTACCTGCTCTTAGAGAGGCGCTATATTTGGTGCTGTAGATACAGTAGTGAATGAGACATACAAGGTTCCTCTCTCATAGATCTTAAGCTCCAATGGGGAGTATTATTAGTTTTCTATGGCTGCTGCAACAAAGTACAATAAAATTAATGGCTTAAAATGGCACAAATTTATTATCTTTTAGTTCTGGAGATGAGAAGTCTAAAACAGATCCACAGGGCTGTGTTCATTTGGGAGGCTCTAGGGAAGAATCTGTTCCCTTGTCCTTTACAGCTTCTAGGGGCTGCCTGAATTCCCTGACTGATGGCCTCTTCCTCTATCTTCAAAGCCAGGAATGTAGCATCTTCAAATCTCTTTCTCTCTGTTCCTCTGCTTCCACCATCACATCACCCTCTGTCTGTGACCCCCCTGCCTCCCTTATAGGAAACTCTGTGACTACACTGGGTGCACTCAGATAATCTAGGATAATCTTCCCAGATCAAGATGCTTAACTTAATCACATGCGCGAAGTCCCTTTTTTTCAAATAAGGTAATATTCACAAGTTCTGGGCATTAGGAGGCACACATTCTAGGGGACATTATTTAGTCCACCCCAGGGAAAGAGAGAAAGTAAATGTGATTTGTGCTATGAGGGCAATAAATAAGACCTGCAACCACCCAGTGTGGTAGCTGCAAGCAACACGTGGCTATTGGGCACTTAATTGTTTAGTGAAATTTACAGATTTCCTTGATGTTTTGAACAAGATATAAAAGTTTGTAAGCATCTTCAATATTCTAGCCATCTCTTTGCTTAATTATTTTGTTTTATTAAACAAACAATCTTTGGTCACTTCCCATATGCTGGGGGTATTTGCGAAAACACACAGCCTCTACTTCCAAGGAAGGTTCCATCAAGGAAAATGAGAAGTTGTTAAAAAAATATGCTAAAGATAAGCACGTAAAGAGTGCTGTGGAGCATATTTGGCAGATTTATGCATGACTTTTATTTTTAAGAAACTGACAGAGAAAATTGTATGTATTTAACATGTACAACCATGATTTTTTTTTTTTTTTTTTTTTGCCTAGGCTGGAGTGCAATGGCACGATCTCAGCTCACTGCAACCTCTGCCTCCTGGGTTCAAGCTATTCTCCTGCCTCAGCCTCCCAAGAAGCTGGGATTACAGGAGTGTGCCACCACACCCACCTAATTTTGTATTTTTAGTAGAGATGGGTTTTCACCATGTTGGTCAGGCTGGTCTCGAACTCCTGACCTCAAGTGATCCACCTGCCTCAGCCTCCCAAAGTGCAGTGTGATGTTTTGAAGTGTACATTGTGGAATGACTGAATCTAGCTAATTGACATATGTGTTACCTCACACAGTCAGCACTTTTGTAGTGAGAACACTTACTCTCTTATCATTTGTCAAGAATACAATACCTTGTTTTTAACTATAGTCACATTGTTATACAATAGATCTTTTGAACTTATTCTTCCTGTTTAACTGAAAATTTGTATCCTTTGACCAACATCTCCTCAGTATCACTCCCCAGCCCATTCCACTCTCTAGCTCTGTGAAATCAACTTTTTAAGATTCTGCATATGAGTGAGATCATGTGGTATTTGTCTTCTGTGCTTGGTTTATTTCACTAAACATAATGTCCTCCAGGTTTGTCTATGTTGTTGCAAGTGACAGGTTTCCTCCTTTGTAAAGGCTGAATAATATTCTATTGTGTATATATATACACACACACACACACACACACACACACACACAAATTTTCTTTATCCATTCTTCTGTTGATGGATACTTAGCTTGATTCCCTATCTTGTCTATTGAGAATAGTGCTGTAATAAACAATGGAGTGCAGATATCTCTTTGACATACTTATTTGGATATATATCCAGTAGTGGAATTGGTGGATCATGTGGCGGTTCTGTTTTTAATCTTTGAGGAAACTCCATATTGTTTTCCATAATGGCTGTACAAATTTACATTCCCACCAACAGTGTGCATGGGTTCCCTTTTCTCTACATCCTAACCAAAATCTGCTATCTTTTGTCTTTTGGATAATAGCCATTCTAACAGGAAGTGACACCTCACTGTGGTTTTAATTTGCATTTCCCTGATGATTAGCGATGTTGAGCCTTTTTTTCATATACCAGTTGGCAATTTGCATGTCTTCTTTTAAGAAATGTCTATTCAGGTCATTTCCCCATCTTTAAACTGGGTTGTTTACTTGCTATTGACTTGAGTTCCTTATATATTTTGGATATTAATCCCTTATCAGATGTATAGTTTGTAAATATTTTCTCTCATTCTGTAGGTTGTCTCTTCACTCTGTTGATTGTTTCTTTTGCTGTGCAGAGCTTTTTGGTTTGATGTAATTTCATTTGTCTATATTTTGCCTGTGCTTTTGGTGTCATATCCAAAAAATGTTTCCCCAGATCAATATAATAAAGCTTTCCCTATGTTTTCTTCTAGAATTTTCCTAGTCTGGAATCTTACATTTAAGTCTTTAATATATTTTGAGTTGTTTTTCTATATGGTACGATATACGGTCATTTTCATTCTTCTGCATATGAGTATGCAGTCTTCCCAACCCCGTTTATTGAGGGACTATCCTTTCCTCAATGGGTACATTTGGCATCTTGTTCTTTTTGCTCAAGATTTCTTTGGCTCTTTGGGGTCTTTTATGGTACCACATAAGTTTTAAAATTGTTTTTTCTATTTCTGTGAAAGATGTTTTTAGTATTTTGATAGGGATTACATTGAATATGTAGATTGCTTTGGGTAGTATGGACATTTTAACAATATTAATTCTTCAAATTCATGAAAACAGGTATCTTTCCATTTATCTGTGTCTTCTTCAGTTTCTTTCATCAAAGGTTTATAGTTTTCAGTGTAGAGATCTTTCACCTTCTTGATTAAATTTATTCCTTATTTTATTTTAGCAATTGTAAATGAGACTGTTTTCTTGATTTCTTTTTCAGATAGGTTGCTGTTAGTATAGACACACTACTGATTTTTGTATGTTAACTTTGTATCTTACAATTTTACTAAACTCATTGATTAATTTTAAGAGTTTTTTTCTGGAGTTGTTAGAGTTTTCTATATATAAGATCATGTTATCTGCAAACAAGGACAATTTAACTTCTTCCTTTCCAATTTAGAAGGCTTTTCTTTCTTTCGCTTGCCTAATTTGCTCTGGCTAGGCTATTGGGTTCTTTAAATGGAGCTAGTGTGACTGAGGAACTGAATTTTTAATTTTATTTCATTTTAATTAATTTAGATTTAAATTCAGATAGCCACAGGTGGTTACCATAATGGACAGTCTAGCTTTAGGCTTTCTGAAGCCACACAAGAAAATACTTCCCCTCTTTTTAACTTAGCTGAATCGCATGACTACCCAGGAAAACAGCCAATACCCATCAGCTTTAATACATGGAATTAGGCTAATCAGGTGAGCAACTAGATACATTTTCATGTACTGGCCAAAAAGAAATACTCCCTATTACTATAGCAATCATCTAGTCCCAATCAGAGAATATTCCTTCTATTTGGAGGGGGAAGTAGATTGGGACCCTGCTCATAATACTTCATTTCCTTCCTTATATATCCACATAGTTTCCCTGTCTTCAAGGTCGGCTGAGTATATTTCCTTAGCTCCTGACTTCGTTTTGGCCAATGGAGTGTTAACAGCTGTGACAGACACATGGGCTGTAAATGTGCTTACATGTCTGTGTTTAGCCTCTTGTAGAACAGCCTATCTCAGGTAGCCTCTGGTCCAAGGAAAATGTGGCAACATGGAAATATACCTGAATTAAACCTGGAGACTGATACCTAGAGCATGGAGTCCATCCAGCCTAGCTGAGGTATAGCCAATCTGCAAACTTTAAGCCATAGAATTTTGGCTCAATTTGTTACTCAGCATTGCAGTAGCACAGCTAACTAATACAACAGGCAATATCAGAAGGATTTCTCCTTTCTAGGAGGACTTTACACGTTTCAAGAAGAGGTTGACTTAGCACCCATAATTCTTCTGAGCTCTCTGTGGTTATTCCATTTAATGTGGGGAAGTTGACACAGGGATTATTTGCTTCCAAAACAGTTTTTTCAATAGTGGTAAGAATAGGGAGACCTTCAAAGTCTAAGGATTTGTGTAACAGAAATTGTACAGCTTAGTGAGCAAAGCAACTGAGTGGAAGCCTTCTCTCTAACAAGGTCTATTTCTGGCTTCAAAGACACAACTTTCTCCTTCTTGAACTCCCCATCTTGTAGGCTGTTACCAGGAAAGCAAATAAAATATCACTATCTAGCTTTTCTTTCAAAGTAAGTGTGATGAAAAACAAAGATGGCAATGTCTTTTAAAAGCCCAGAGTACTTTAAATATGTGACTTTAATTTCAGTAGCTAGAGTTGCTAAAAGTAAACCTGGGAATGCCTCTCAGATGGACCTTCTCTTCTAAGTGACTGAGGCTTAGCCATTTCACCTGTTGTTTCTCCGCATGAACAAAGTTCAGTGAGGTTTTTTTCCTTCTGATTTTTGCCACCTTCTGAGCATTAATGATGCTGAAATAGTATCGTACTCTTCCCCCAGGTGCATTGATTTTCCTGCTTGAATTGATGTAGTTCCACAAAGAGAACACCTCACTGTTATTATCCTTTTGGATGCTCTATTCGCTGGCTCAGCCACCCTGCTCAGCTTAATGAAAAATAGACTGTGTTGATGGAAGAAAAACAGCTTTTCAGATGTTAAGAGACTTCCTAAGCTTGAAGCATGAGAATAGGCAACTACTCAAAAACTCAGGGAGCCAGATTTCAAAATTTTGATATAGCAATCAACAAAATTATCAGTGGAACAGTGAACTATAGACTGTAAGATTTAAAACTCTGCTTGCTTATATATATGCAGGAAAACTTGCTTCCTATACGTTTGAGTCTGGCAACAGAGGCCAAAGCGTCATTATTGCCTATATTTTCTCTATTTTGGGTGAGGATATTTATTCTCTGATGAAGGCATTAAATTGGCCCAGACAATTACCAATAGCCACACAAGGAAGTTTGGCTCCTTCCTCTGTGCCCTTGTTGCAATTATTCAACTCAATTATATTATCGCTACTTGTAATATATGTCTAGAATCTTCTCACCAGGTCAGGGGTCAGCCAGGCTATCATGGTCCTTTGGGTCTAGGACTAATGAAGTAATCCTTTCTCCTGAAGCCTCAGGGCTGAAATCAAGGGAAGATGCATAGCTGAGTTGAATAAGAAGCTGAGTCTGGTAAGCCAGAGAGGTCAAATTAAAGCAGATGGTTAAAGCCAAAAGGCCAGAGCAGGTAATGGTGGTGGTTTAGTGACAGGGAGAAGAGAAACCCACTTCAAAAAGCAAGGTGTTATCCCAGGCAATTCTTGGAACAGGCATGGTTGTCAGAAGCTGGCACCTATGTGTCCCAAGGAGAGTATTATCAAAAAGAGCCAGCTACAAAGGTCAGAGATAGGGCCTATCCCCCAAGTCTGTCTCTCCCACAAAGCTGTGAGACCCCTAAGGAAGTTCTTATCTAATTCCTCCTGATGCCTCTAGTACATATCATATAGGAACTAAGTAAATTTTGGTAGCATGAAAAAATAATTGTCTAGATTAAGCAGATATGCAGTATTTCTGCTACTATGACTATTCACATAAGTTATACAAAGAGATTATTACGTTATGTGAGTAAAGTTTCATTTATATAATTAGCTGCATTTTGTGTAATGGAAGAACAGAAAACACAGAATTTAAAAGGTACAATGCGTCATTTTTGAAGGAAAAACGCTGATCATAGCCAGAGTTTTCTGGTAGCAAACTCAGTATATGCTTTTAAAAAGGCTACTGCTATTCTCTGGAGCTACTAAAATTTGTGGTTCCTACTGCCGTGAAAAGAAGATGGACTTAAAATGTACCCTTTAGGTTCTTCTTAGAGAGAAGCATTTTGAAAGGAGAAAACACCATATAAGTGCCAAATCTTATTATTATCACCACTTCTGTGAATACCTCCAAGACACAGGAAAACATTCATAAAAGGAGTCTGCTTTGGAGATAGGCTGCTGAGAGAAGTTCATTTGAGATATTCCACGCACAAGCTGCCTGCATTTAGTGCCATCTCCCTGAAATCCCAAATTACTACTGTCACCACTGTGTGTAGTAAAACTTTCAGGTAAATAAAGAGCACAACGGGAAGAAAATATTAAATGCTTTTACAGTGGACTAATGATAACAATCCCAGAGCATTATTTACTTTCATGGTAAATCATAGTGTGAAAAAAACAGTATACATTCCCGTTACTGACCACGTCACTAATCACCATGGAACACTAGCTCTTTTTATTCTCTTCCTATAATTACAGAAAGCCTAAAATAAATCTTTCTCATATGAATGTCATTTCTACTTTTGGCCTCCAGGTTTTCTAGAACTGCTCAAATTCTCATGCCCATATTCCTATATACATTGCTGATATGTTTATACACACATATTTAGAGCAGGGGTTGGCAAACAACAATCCTTGGTC
This sequence comes from Colobus angolensis palliatus, assembly GCF_000951035.1. NCBI lineage: Eukaryota > Metazoa > Chordata > Mammalia > Primates > Cercopithecidae > Colobus > Colobus angolensis. Next base: position 399,905 of record NW_012114489.1, read on the forward strand.
AAATCTGGTGCACTCCCTGTTTTTGTATGTCCCATGAGCTAAGAGTGTTTTCTGTATTTTAAAATGGATTTTCAAAAGTACAAAAAAGAATAGTATATTATGACAAGTAAAAATTACATGAAATTTAAATGCCAATGTCCATACATAATGTTTTACTGGAACACAGTCAGGCTCATGAGTTTATGTATCATTCATGGCTGCTTTTGTGCCAAAAATGAATAGTTGTGATTGAGATCCTATCCGTCAAAGCCAAAAATATTTACTCTCTGGCCCTTTACGGAAAAAATATGCTGACTCCTGAGCTAAAGCATACTTATTGCTCCTTTTTAAAAGTTACTTTTCTGTTGAAGTATAATGTGATACTTCAATAAAGGGCAAAGGGTACAAACTCTATGAATTTTTACATAGGTATTTACCTGTGTAATCTCCACCAAAATCAAAATAAAGAACATTTCCAGCATCCCAAAAGGGTTCCTCTCAGCTGAAGTTCTCCATTTTTCTAAGATCTATCACTCATGAATTGATTCTACTTGTTTTTGAAATGTAAATCAATGGAGTAATGTAGTGTTTTAAATCAATGGAGCAATGTATTTTTTGGTTTGGCTTATTTTATTCAACATTATGTGTATGAAATTCACGTTGTTGTATGTGGCAGTAGTTTGTTCTAGTGTATGAATGTACTACTATATATTCTACTCTTGTTGGATATTGGGTAGTTTTCAATTTTGGGCTATTATGAAAACAGCTTCTATGAACATTTTTGTATATGTATTTTAGTGACTAAAAATACTCAGTTCTCTTAAGTATATTCCTAGAATGATGTTCCGAGGATGCTGATCCTTTTTTAAAAAAGGAGAACTACAATTTGCTACAAGCAAGGTACATTCATAGAACCTTTAAAAAATATAAAGCAAAAACATTTTTGAAGATGCATACTAAAACATTTAGGGGATAACTTGTAGAGAGTCATTTAAAAGGCTATGGCAATTATCTGGAATCTATAAGAAACAAACAAATAAATAAGCAAAAGACAACCCAATTTAAAAAATAAGCCAAGGACGTGAACATATGCTTCTTAAAAGAAGATGTACAAGTGGCCAATGAACAAGAAAAAATGCTCAACATCACTACTCATCAGAGAAATGCAAATCAAAACCACAATGAGATATGATTTCAACATCAGCTGAAATGATGATTATTAAAAAGTCAAAAAACAAGAAATCCTGGTGCTTATACACTGTTGGTGGAACTGCAAACTAGTTCAGCCACCGTGGAAAACAGTTTGGAGATGTCTCAAGGAACTTAAAACAGAGCTACCATTTCACCTATTAATCCCATTACTGAGTGTATACTCAAAGGAAAATAAATTGTTCTACCAAAAAGACACATGCACTTGTATGTTCATCTATGAGCCATTCATAAAAGCAAAGACATAGAATCACTGGGCAACCCAGATGTCAATCAATGTTGGATTGGATAAAGAAAATGTGGTACATATATGCCATGGAATACTATACAGCCATACAAAAATGAGATCATGTCCTTTGCAGCAACATGGATGCAGCTGGAGGCCAATATTCTAAGCAAATTAAAGCAGAAAGAGAAAACCAAATACCACAAGTTTTCACTTATAACTGGAAGTTAAACATTGGACATAAAGATGGGAACAATAGACACTGGGGACTACTTGAGGGCTCAGGGAGGGAGAGGGATGTGGGCTGAAAGACTACCTATTGGGTACTATGCCCACTACCTGGGTAAAGGGGCCATCCATACCCTAAACCTCAGTATCACACAATATACACATGTAACAAACCTGCACATGTATCCCCTGAATCCAGCATTAAAGAAAAAGGAGACTGAAACTACATGACATGTCCCTTAGAGTTCATTTCATTGTACTCTACTCTTTAGTGCATTTGGAAACTTTACCAATAAAAACTGGAAAAAATAAGAAACAGATTGCAGTAAACAATGAAGCAGATCTACTATTATACTACCCAACCAGAATGCTAGACATTGGGGAAAGTTTCAGCTTCAGTAACTGCAACCAGTCCTGTATTTTCTAGCATGTAAACTTGTTTTATTTATCATGAAAATAATTGGTGATATCCAGCATAAGTTGTGGGGACAAAAATAGAATGAAACACATGAAATTTCACATCTAGAGCTTGCTAGATATACATTCTTAGACAATGTATTTACCTTTGTCTGCAAAATGAGAATTCTTGTACCCAGAATTACTTTGGGGATTATATGAAGTCTGACAGGTATGAGCCTTTTATTTAGCATCTAACACATGAGAAGCACTTAATGAATGTTGTTTAAAACTATGTCTATCACTCATAGGCTGAAAGGGAGTTCAATTTCCGGCAAAGTAACGACACTCTCACTGCAAACAATTAGAAAATCAGAAAAAATATTACAAGGCTCTATTTGAAGGCATAAGAGAACCATGAAGATGCAAGGATTAGTGGCACTAAGATTCTATAGAGAGGAAAAGCCAGAGAAGTGAGCCTGGTGTTTGGTGCTGCTTTTTACCTCAAGGCCTTTGACAATTCCGAAAGCAGTGGCTGAGAGACTGACAGATGGCATGGAGCTTTCAATAGACTCAGAGGGATCTTCAGTCAAAAGTTTGAGTTCTACTCAGGAGGCTGGAGTGGGAGGATTACTTAAGCCTGGGAAGTCAAGGCTGCAGTGAGCCATGATAGTGCTACTGCACTCCAGCCTGGGCAACAGAGTAAGACCCTGTCTCACACACATACACACACACACACACACACACACACACACACACACAAGGTTGAGCTCAAGACCACTAATAAGGATGGTTCCTGCCATATAATATACTCCAGTATTTCTGTTAGAATTCTAAAGGACTACGCTCTAATTGGGAAATGGAAGGTTCCAGCTCTCAGAGACACTAAAGCCTAGTTTTGGATAATATTCTCTGACTGGATTAGGTTACTTTGGGATTCCTAGTTCCCCTAAAGTTCCTGCCCGATGGAGGCAAAATAAAAATAAATGCACTCTGGAGGAAGAATACATCATCCAGATCCACGAATTATCTCTTTTTTTTTCATATAAAATGTTGGACACTCAATTTAAAAACAAGCAGACATATAAGAAGGAAAGTTTTGATCAAAAACCAATAGAGAAAGCAGACAATGAAAGCAGACTCACCAGAGTTCCATATAATGGGCATGTTGTTCAAGGATTTCAAATATACAATTGTCAATATATTCAAAGAATTTAAAGAAAATATGGGTAATTTTGGTAGATAATTAAAAGCTTAAAAAGTCAAATGGGAATTACAGAAATGGAAATAATTCAGATTAAAAGCTCAATGGATTGTTTTAATTGAAAATTGGATGCAAAGGATAGATAATTACTTAACTGGAGCTTGGATCAGAACAAAAATATCCAGACTGAATCGGGGAACAATAAAATGTGGGATTATACAGAAAAAAGCATTAGAGACTTTAGGGACACAATAAAAAGGATTCCCAGAAAGAAAGAGGAGGAAGAATGGTCAGAGATTGTTACAGAGATAATGAACTAAAATTTCTCAAAAGTGATTAAAGACATCACTTCATAAGCTGAATACATAGCAAGAAAACAATACCTAAATACTTTATAGTACATCAGTTAACAAAAGTAAACCTTTGTCTTTGGCTACCAGAGTTGGCAGCCAAAAATCTAGATGTCTAGATCTCTAGCAAGGCCTTAAAAGAAAAATGATACATCACTATAGACTTATTTTAAAAGATTATTTTTTTATCTCAATAGGTTTTTTGGGAAACAGGTGGGGATTGGTTACAAGAATAAATTCTTTAGTGGTGATTTCTGAGATTTTGATGCACCCATCACCCAAGCGGTGTACACTGCTTTATATTTCTTTTTATGGCTGAGAAGTATTCCATGGTATGTATGTGTATATATTTCTTGGCTAATCTCGCTAATGGTCTATCAATTTTATTTCTCTTTTCAAAGAACCAGATTTTTGTTTCATTTATCTTTTTTATTTATTTTTGTTGTTGTTGTTTCAGTTTGATTTAGTTCTGCTCTGGTCTTCGTTATTTCCTTTCTTCTGTTAGGTTTGGGTTGGAATTGTTCTTGTACCTCTAGTTCCATGAGGTATGATGTTAGATTGTCTATTTGTGCTCTTTCAGATTTTTTGATGTAGGCATTTAATGCTATGAACCTTCCTCTTAGCACTGCTTTTGCTGTATCCCAGAGGTTTTGAAGGGTTGTGTAAGTATTATTGTTCAGTTCAAAGAATTTTTAAAATTTCCATCTTGATTTCATTGTTGTCCCAATGATCATTCAGGAGCAGATTTAATTTCCATATATTTGCATAGTTTTGACGGTTCCTTTTGGAGTTGATTTCCAATTTTATTCCACTGTGGTCTGAGAGAGTACTTGACACAATTTCGATTTTCTTAAATTTACTGAGACTTGTTGTGGCCTATCATATGGTCTATATTGGAAAATGTTCCATGTGCTGATGAATAGAATGTACATTGTGCAGTTGTTGGGTAGAATGTTCTATAAATATCTATTAAGTCCATTTGTTGTAGGATATAGTTTAACTCCATTGCTTCTTTGTTGACTTCCTGTCTTGATAACCTGTCTAGTGCTGTCATGGAGTATTAAAGCCTACCACTATTATTTTGTTGCCATCTATTTCATTTCTTAGGTCTACTAGTAGTTGTTTTGTAAATTTGGGAGCATATATATTTAGAATTATATTTTCCTGTTGGACTAATCCTTTTATCATTATACAATATCCTTCTGTCTTTTTTAACTACTATTGCTTTAAAAGTTTGTTTTGTCTGCTATATGAATAGATACTCCTGCTCACTTTTGGTGTCCTTTTGCATGGGATGTATTTTTCCACCCCATACTTTAAGTTTATGTGAATCCTTATGTGTTAGGTGAGTCTCCTGAAGACAGCAGAAACTTGATCGGTGAATTCTTATCCATTCTTCCATTCTGCATCTTTTAAATGGAGCATGTAGGCCATTTACATTCAATGTTAGTATTGAGATGTGAGGTACTATTCTATTCATCATGCTATTTGTTGATTGTTATATAGGTCCTGTGAGACTTATGCTATAAGGAGGTTTTATTTTGGTATATTTTGAGGATTCATTTCAAGATTTGGAGCTCCTTTTAGCAGTTCTTTTAGTACTGGCTTGGTAGTGGCAAATTCTCCCAGCATTTGTTTGTCTGGAAAAGACTATATCTTTCCTTCATTTGTGAAGCTTAGTTTTGCTGGACACAAAATTCTTAGCTGATAATTTTCTTTAAGGAGGCTAAAAATAGGACCCCAATCCCTTCTTAGTTTGTAGTGTTTCTGCTGAGAAATCTGCTATTAATCTGACAGGTTTTCTTTTAAATGTTACCTCATGATTTTGCCTCACAGCTCTTAAGATTCTTTCCTTCGGCCGGGCGCGGTGGCTCAAGCCTGTAATCCCAGCACTTTGGGAGGCCGAGACGGGCAGATCACGAGGTCAGGAGATCAAGACCATCCTG
>NW_012114489.1:406207-449254 GCF_000951035.1 Colobus angolensis palliatus
ATTCTTTATGCTTTGTCTTTGATGAACTGGGTTAATTTGAAAGCCTTGTCTTCGAGCTATGAAGTTCTTTCTTCTGCTTGTTTGATTCTACTGCTGAGACTTTCCAGTGCATTTTGCATTTCTCTAAGTGTGTCTTTTATTTCCAGAAGCTGATTCTTTTTTTTTATTTATGCTATTTCACTGAAGAATTATCTTTTCGTATCCTATATAATGTTTTTGATTTCTTTAAGCTCGACTTCACCTTTCTCTGGTGCCTCCTTGATTAGCTTAATATTCACCTTTCTGAATTGTTTTTCTGGAAATTCAGAGATTTTGTCTTGGTTTGGATCCACTGCTGATGAGCTGGTATGATATTTTGGGGTTAGAGAACCCTGTTTTATCATATTACCAGAATTGTTTTTGTGGTTCCTTCTCATTTAGGCAGATTGTGTCAGAGGGAAGATATGGGATTCAGGGGCTGCTGTTCAGATTCTTTTCTCCCTGGATTGCTCCCTTGATGTTGTGTTCTCCCCCCTCCCCTAGGAATGGAGTTTCCTGAGAGCTGAACTGTAGTGACTGTTTTTGCTCTTCTGGATCTAGCCACGCAGCAGAGCTACCAAGCTCCAGGCTGGTACTGGGGAGTGTCTGCAAAGAGTCCTGTGATGTGATCTGTCTTCAGGTCTTGCTGCCATGGATACCAGCACCTGCTCTGGTGGAAGTAGCAGGGGAGTGGAGGGGAGTGAAGTGGATTCTGTGAGGGTCCTTGGTTGTGTTTTTGTTTAGTGTGCTCGTTTTGTGGTTGGTCTCCAGCCAGAAGGTGGTGCTTTCAAGAGCACATCAGAGGTGATAATATAGGGAGGATGCAAACTTGCCCTAGTGTTACGCTAGTGCCCAAGGGAGCACCCCGTGGGACAAAAGAACCTAGTATTCAGGTTTCTCAGGTGGCAGGCAGGGCCACAGAGCTCCCAAGAGATTACAACCTTTGTCTTTGACTACCAGGGTGGGGCAGCGATAGGTGGGTCTGAGCTCAGCCTCTCCCAGGGTAGGGCTTGCTGCAGCTGCAGCTGCTGTGGGGATGGGGATGTGGTTCCCGGTCCAATGGAGTTATATTCCCAGAAGGATTATGGCTGTCTCTGCTGAGTCATACAGGTTTCCAGGGAAGTGGGGGAAAGCTGGCAGTCACAGGTCTCACACAGCCTGCAGTCCTCAAGGCCAGTCTCACTCCCACCATGGCCCTGCAACAGTACTAAGTCTATTTTTAGACAGCCAGTCACCAGGGCTGAAATCTTGCCCCAGGCCATGAGACAGGAGCCTGCTGCAGTGATCCAGTTCCTTCAAAGCATCTGCGGATGCTCTCAGCTTTCCTGCTTTGTTCCTGTGGTATTTCTTGGAGCATAACTTCATGATGTGAGTCTGTACATGCTGCTCTTGTCCATCCAAATGGGAGCTGCAAGCTAATCCTGCCTCCTATCTGCCATCTTAATCCCTGCTAGTGCTCCACTATAGACTTATTAGAATGACTAAAATTCAAAACACTAACAACACCAAAGGTTGGTGAGGATGTGAAGCAAAAAGAACTTCATTCGTTACTGATGAGAAAGCAAAATGATACACCCACTTTGGAAGACAGTCTGACAGTTTCTTAAAAACCAAACGTAGTATTATCAGACAATCCAGTGATCATGCTCCCTAGTATTAATCCAAATGAAATGAAAACTCATGTCTATATACAAATCTGCAATGAATGTTTATAGCAGCTTTATTCATCATTGCCAAGATTTGGTAGCCCAAGATGTCCTTTGATAGGTGTATGGATAAAGAAACTGTGGTGCATCCTTAGGATGGAATGTTATTCAGCACTAAAATGAAATGAGCCATGAAAAGATATAGAGGAATCTTAAATGCATGCTGCTAAGTGACAGAAGCCCGTCTGGAAAGGCTACATACTGTATGATTCCAACTCTGTGACATCTTGGAAAACTCATAACTATAGAGATAGTAAAAATATCAATGGTTGCCAGGAATTTGGGTAGAGGGAGGAAGGGACAAATAAGTGAAACACGGGGAATTTTTAGGGCAATGAAACTGTTCTGTATTATCCAAACTAAGAAACCAAACTAAACTTTAAAATAAAAACTATATGATGATCTTAGTAGATATAGAGAAAGAATTTAATAAGTCCACCATTCATTACTGATTTTTTTTTTAAAGAAAACCTCACAGCAAAATAGAAAGAGGAAAACTTCCCTTATACAAGGCATCTATTTAAAAAACCTTACAGCTACCATCATAGTTAAATGCAAAACCCTGAACATTGTATTCTAAGTTCAGGAACAAAACAAGGATGTCCATTCTGCATTCGATATTATACTGGAGTTTCCAGACAATGCAATCAGGCAAGAAAATTAAATAAACAGCCTCCAGATTGTAAAAGCGAAATAGTAACAAGTAAAACGGTCTTTATTCATAGAAGTCATTGCTAATGTGGAAAAGCTGATGAAATTTACAAAAAAAGTTATTAGAACTAAAAAGTGAGTTTAGCAAGTTTGCTGATACAAGATCAACATACAAAATGTTTATGTATTTATAATAAAAAGCCAGAAATTAAAATAAAAGCAATACCATTTAAAATAATATGAAAATATGAAATATTTTAGGATTAATGTGATGAAATATGTGAAAGATCCGTATACTGAAAACTACAAAACACTGTTGAGAGAAATTAAACAAGATCTAAAAAAATGGAGACATTATACTACCTTTATGGGTCATAAGACTTATTATTGTTATGATACTAATTCTCTCCAATTGATCTACAGATTTAATAAAACCCCATCCAAAACTGTAGCATGCTCTTTGATACAAATTGACAAGCTGATTCCAAAAGCCATAGAGAAATGCAAAAGACTCTGAATGAGCAAAACAATTTTCAAAAAGAAGAACAAAGTTGAAGAGCTAAAACTAACTGATTTCAAGACTTATGATAAAGTCTTAGTCATAGTATAATTATGTCAGACAATGTAACATTACCACACAGACAGACAAACAAGTAAGTGGAATAAAGTCCAGAAACAGACCCCCATACACAAACTAATTTTTGACAAAGTTGCAAGGGCAATTCATTGTAGAAAAGATTGTTTTTTCAATAAAAGATGTCAGAGCAAATGAATATCCATATGCAAAAATATAAAATTTTATACATATCTTACCTTATATATAAATATTAACTCAACATAAATCATAGACCTAAATGTCAAACCTAAAACTATAAAACTTCTAAAAGAACACATAGGAGAAAAGCTTTGTGACCCTGGGTTAGGCAAAGACTTCTTAATTTGACAATAAAAGTATGATCCATGAAAGAACAAATGGATACACTGGACTTCATATGCATGTATGTATATAACACAGTTTATCAACTCACCCATTGAGGAACATTTATGTTGCTTCCACAGCTTGACTATTGTGTGTAATGCTGCAATGAACATGGGAGTTCAAACATTTCTCTGAAATCCTGATTTCAATTCTTTTGGATAAATATTCAGTAGTTGGATTGCTGGATCATATGGTAGTTCCACTTAACATTTTTTGAGAAATCTTGATACTGTTTTCCATAATGGCTGCACCATTTTATATTCTCACCAACAGCGCACAAGGGTTCCAATTTATCCACATCCTTTCCAATACTTGTTATTATTATTTTTAAAAATAATGTTGTCTATTTTTAAATGTCAAAAAATAACAGATGTTGCCAAGCTGTGGAGAAAGGGGAATGCTTATATACTGCTGGTGGGAATGCAAAGTAGTTCATCCCTAGTGAAAACAGTTTGGAGATTTTTCAAGGAACCAAAAATAGAACTACTATTCAACTCAGCAATCTCATTACCGTTTTTATTTTTCCATTTATACATTAACATCAGACAATTTATTACAAAATGCTATACACTTTCTACTGCAGCTGTGTTATTTGTTGACAGCAAATTTCTGCAAATAAGACAGTGAATAAATTCTCCACTCCATGTTGATTAGGAAAAGTTTTCTAGTTTCAGAGTACATACCCAAAGGAAAAGAAAAGTTCTACCAAAAAGACAATTGCACTGGTATGCTCATCATAGCACTATTCACGATAACAAAGATATGGAATCAACCCAGGTACCCATCAACAGTGGATTGAATAAAGAAAATGTGGTTGCCTGAGCTCATGAGTTCAAGACCAGCCAGGGCAACACGGTAAAACCTTGTCTCTACTAAAATACAAAAATTAGCCTGGCGTGGTGGCATGTGCCTGTAATCCCAGCTACTCAGGAGCCCAAGACAGGAAAACTACTTGAACCTGGGAGGCGGAGGTTGCAGTGACCCGAGATGATGCCGTTGCACTCCAGCCTGGGCAACAAAGCGAGACTCTATTAAAAAAAGAAAGAAAGAAAATGTGGTACATATACGCCATGGAAGACTATGCAGTTACATAAAAGAATGAAATCATGTCCTTTGCAGCAACATGGAAGCAGCTGGAAGCCATTATTCAAAGTGAATTAATGCAGAAACAGAAAAACAAATATACATGTTCTCACTTATATGTGAAAGCTAATCATTGGGTACATATGGACATAAAGATGGAAACAATAAACACTGGGGATTCCAAAAGGTGGGAAGGAAGTAAGGAGACAAGGACTGAAAACTGCCTATTAAGTACTATGTTTACTAGTTGGGCAACAGGATCATTAGAAGTCCAAACCTCGGTATCACACAGTATACCCATGTAACAAATATGCATATGTACCCCTGAATCTAGAATAAAATAATTTTAACAAAGAAAAGTAATGGCTATCCTACCAGGTGTGAGGTGACAGTTCACTGAGGTTTTGATTTGTATTTTCCTGATAAGTGACGCTGAGCATCTTTTCATATGCTAGTAGACCATTTCTATGTCTTCTTTGGAGAAATGGCTACTCAGGTCCTTTGCCCATTTTAAAATTGGATTATTTGGTTTTTCTGCTATTGAGTTGTAGGACATCCTTATCAGTAAGATATTACCTACTTATCAGATATGTGGTTTGCACATTTTTTCTACTCTGTAGGTTGTTTTTTCACTCTGTTGATTATTTCCTTAATATCATTTGCTTAATGTCTAAAAATGATAATGCCAAATTAGTTTAATTTGGCTTTAGTTTTCTTGCAATTAAACACAGAATGCATTTTCAGTTTATGACTCATAGCTGCTAAAGAGTTCCTTTTACAGAATGAATCTGTAATTTAGTTTTTCTGTTTTCTACGAATGCATTTGACCGCTTTATCTTCTTTAGAAGTTCCAGCTTAGATGTGGTTGGATACTTCAATGCACTTCTGACTGATACACAACACAGTCTAATTACAAAGCGTTCTATAACTCAGACACAGGGATATACACAGATATATAAAATACACTTTCATCATAGATTCTTGTGTGCAATTTGGGTAAAATCACTGAAAATTGTCTGAATTTCAGATTCCCAATTTCTAAAGGGGGATTCTATTATAATTCTTTGACTCTTCTATTTTCCTTCTGTTTGTGGTCTATTACCAGGTGAAATAATTTCTTCTGGTGGGATTGGCAATGCTGAAAACTTATATTACTATACATTCACCTCTGTTTACAGAGTTTAATAATAGATATTAAGCATCATTCATTCTGGGATCACTAGAACCCATCAGAAGGTTCTGGGCCTGCATGGTCACATCTTTGCTTGAATTATTTATATGCAATTATTTTGCTTTTAAAAATAAGAGATGCAATTGGTGAGGCTGTTAAAATGACTGTAATTAAAGTAATACAAGAGAAAATGATCCAATTTTGTGGATAACTGTTTATTCTGCATTTTACCTTTCAAAACAATTAAATTGTTGTTATACACTTATATGCTCACAGGGAATATTTGCAATAAAATTTTAAACTGGGGAAAATTAGTATTTTATATCAGCCCATTAGAAAAATAAGCAAAGAACCTAATAGCCCTCCGTTAGGTTGAGACAAACGCTGGTCTCAGGGGATGGTTATTCCATTATTTTCTCTAGTAAATAAGAAAATAGGGGGGAACTTCCCTCTATCATTCTCAGGCCTGTGAGGTCACTAGGATTGGTAGATAAAGGGCCATAACTTGGTAAGAGTTTCTGTGGCCCACTGAGTTATCCAATGATGATGGCTTAAACTATATTTTAACCCTACACCTGCCTCAATGATTCCCCACTTCTCCTTAGATTAGAAAATTGCATTGCCCTAGAGGTATGTGTATTTGGGTGTCTGGGTAGACTTGATCCTTCTGCCATTTTGCAATTTAATGAAAATTCACAATGAAATTACATTCTAAATGTCTTTCAAAAGTATGGACAATTATTCGTTACTCGATTTGAATAGCTCAGTAGCCTTTAGTTTTCATCTGAATTTTAATCTAATTGATAACAACCTTCAGCCAACTTCCTTCTCTTTCAAATTCCCTAATCACATTTTACAACTGTACCATCAGACTGTCCTGAAATAGACACATCCCCATGGAGATGCCAAGGAAATCTACGTGGGCTTGAAATACTTAAAAAGAACTGGAGTGGACAAGAAAAAGAAAGATCATCCAAGTTCTTCAAGTTTACAAAATGTAGTATCTGGTGATGCATCTCATTTGATGGTCCAAAATAATTTTCAAATTATTTTCTAAAAATAATACAGACTTTATATTTCCAGAAAACCCAAGTTCAGCATGGTATTGCAGTGTTTAATACCATTTCAAAACAGTCATAAAGCCTTGTTTTTAACATTTCTTCATCTTTAAATGAGCCTAGCATTATTTCCCTAATGATCAATAAATGTAGACATGTAACAGTCAAGATCTATGCCAATTAATCTGGAAATGCTGGACAAGTAACTTAAAGAGAGCATTGCTCCTCAGAAATAAATGCAACAATTTGAGAGAATCAGTGGGATTCCAGGGCTTTACTGCCACCAAGCCAAGTCACAAGACCAAATTTCAAAACAATGTAATCAAGCATTTAAATGACTTATCTGAATGCTGGATGCTTGGTTTAATAAAGCTGGGACAACTTGCCTAACTGCCTGAGTGTTTCACATTTCATGGGTTTTTATGGGATTGTGTAGACACTAACTAGAAGACTCTATGATCTATTTTTATTAAACAAAAATTGTGCGGCCGGGCGCAGTGGCTCACACCTATAATCCCAGCACTTTGAAAGGCCGAGGCGGGTGGATCACTAGAGGCCAGGAGTTTGAGACCAGCCTGGCCAACATGGTGAAGCCCCATCTCTACCAAAAATATAAAAATTAGTTGGTTGTGGTGGCGGGCTCTTACAGTCCCAGCTACTTGGGAGGCTGAGGCAGGAGAATCACTTGAACCCAGGAGAAGGAGGTTGCAGTGAGCTGAGATCACACCACTGCACCCCAGCCTGGGTGACAGAGTGAGATAAAAAAATTTTAAAAAAATTATGCATAGTATTGTACATGCCTTGAATTTATATAATGCTATTATGGCATTTTACAAGAGAGAAGATTTAAAATGTGCCATCTGACTTGCAAGTAAAAAGAGCATCTCCAAAACTATACTAGTTACTGTGAAAATATAGCAGCAGACAACTTGTTCCTGGGAAACAAAAGGATGATTACAAAAATCCATCACAAAAACCTCATCTGAAAGCCTTATCCTGCAAGAAAGGGCTCAGTCATTAAGAGTTCTGCTCCTTATATCAGTCCTTCCCCTTACCACTTCCTCCTGGTACTGCCTGATCCAGGTTATAGGTGCTTAGGCCATTTTAAAGAAGAATGAGAATGTACCAACATGCAATGGGCATTTTCTTGGAGCATGTGAATCCATTCTAAGAGTTAGTCTAAGACTGATCCAAAGAAGGTAAAAGGAAAGTGGCTGGGCATGGTGGCTCAGGCCTGTAATCCCAGCATTTTGGGAAGCTGAGGCAGGTGGATAACCTGAGGTCACGAGTTTGAGACCAGCCTGCCCAACATGGAGAAATCCCGTCTCTACTAAAAATACAAAAATTAGCCGGGTGTGGTGTCACGAGCCGGTAGTCCCAGCTACTGGCGAGGCTGAAGCAGGAGAATCGCTTGAACTCGGGAGGCGGAGGTTGCAGTGAGCTGAGACTGTGCCACTGCACTCCAGCCTAGGCAACAAGAGCAAGATTCCATCTCAAAAAAAAACAAACAAAACAAAAAACACCATCCTAAAAGAAGCAAAATAAACAGAATTAGGCCAAATGGAATGGGCCTAATAACTTCACCTAAAGTGAAAATCTGATCTCAAAAGTGTCCATATGGGAGTAAATGTGTTTTTAATATTTTATCTTATTTTCTTGTGCTGCATGATTTCAGTGTCGGTTCTGTTTCTCTTTAATTCCAAAAGAGCTGCATATTTAAGGATTTCTTCAACTCTGCGACAAGACAAATTAAGGATCGTTTTGAAGAGATAAGCTCTTCAGAGACTAAAGAACATTTTTTTAAACTTTATCTTCTGAAAGCACATTAATATTTTTATTCTGAAGTCTTTGTGGTTTTTAGGGTAGACCAAACAGCGTTGACAACAACTTAGTGATGATTCTAGTAACCATGGCACCTCCTTCACCTCTTAGCTGGTGTGTAATTAACATTTTAAAATTTTTCCTGAGTAGGAAATCGTTGTCCAGTATTACTGCCTCTGCACATTTTGATCAGCTGCCAGCTGAGAAACCTCTGTGGCAAAACTTTATAAGCTTATCTCTTGGTTCATTTGGGTTAATGGCGGGGAGAAAGAAAGGACAGTCTTCAAGTTGATGCTAATTAAAATGATTGCTATGACTCCTCTCCAAGGACTACTCTTTCTGTTATAAAGTGCATGTGTAAATGAAGCACCCCAGGCATCTGCAAATTCAGAAAAGCAAGTCACAACCACTGAGGCTTTTTTTTTTTTTTTTTAACTGAGTTACCATACAACAGGCTCAGCTGGAAAATCAAATGGTGAGGGAATCTGTTTACAAGAGCTCTTTGGATTTTCTTGTAGGATAACCTGTTTTGAGGAACATTGGGAAAATACTGTTTTTTTCTTTTTTTTAAGGGCAGTTAATGGAAGTTGGATTTCACATTTGTGGGCCAAAGGTCTGAGTTGCCATTTAAATTTTTCATAAAGGGGGCTTCTGGTGTTTTGGGGAATATTAGTGATATCACAGCTACTGTCACTCTCCCACTCATGAACCAAGGGCATCTTACTACAAAGCACTCTCTACCAGAGGTCCGTCTCCAGCGGTTGCTCAAGTTGTGCATAGGGCAGGCCCATTCTGGGGAATTAGGCTTCCTGGAGCAGGCATCAGTAAATGATAACAGGAATACCACAAGCCTCCTTGGCCCATAGGTAGAACGGGTCTGAGATGTTCCCTCCACTGTCTCACAGAAGTTCCCAGTGGGACTGTACTCCAGTAACCCTCAGGTGGTAACTACCTATTATGCAACTTCTACTGGCTTCCTTCCCTTTTATGTTCTATTTCCTCATTTTCCTTTCAGTAATTGCTGGGATCACCTACCAAACAAGCTATGTGCGCTCAAATCCTTGATTCAGGATCTCCTTTGCAAGAATGCAACTCAAGACAAGTGCTATTGCTAAGACAGAGGGATTTTGGCAAACAAATCAAATTTTAAAAGAACTTACTTCCAAGCATTTCATATCACTTGTGATATTGTCACACAGTCACAAGGATATCTAGGAATTTAGGTTAGACACCTATAAACTGGAAACATGATTAGTTCATTGAATACTAAACAGAGAACAAGTCATTGTCTCCTCTCCATGATATATTTCAGTTGAAAATGGAAAATCTGAATGTAAAACATTTAGAATATTCACTTCAAATAATGCATACTCTATATTTAACTATTTAGAGGAATTACCACTTTTTTTCTGCTTTCAACTAGGTGTTTGCCATGCCTTTTCCAATACTGAGCTTTGTATTGTTATTAAACAATGTCTACAAGGCTCTTTCCTCAACCCTCCTGAGTCTTTTAAACACACATATATTCTATTGACATGCATAATCAAGTAGAAAACAGAAGCTTTTAACAGCACAAATCAAGCTATCTCTCCCATTCCCCAAATTTGTCCTGATTATCTGGACACTTCAAGGACATGTACCCTTTTAGCCAAAACCATTCAATTGTTGAGGTTACTTTGAATGTGACTACACATGCAAACCAGATAAAGAAAACAAACCGAATTCAATACACTCACAGGTTATTTACAAAATATTAACCCAGTTGTTAAATAGTTGCAGCTGGTCAGAGAAAAGGGCTGATGAAACTTATGCCACAGACAGCCTCCCAGTATTTCAATGAATTTTGTTCCGTATTATAGTTGCAGATTTCACAATTTAGCCAAACACAAGTGCATTATTTTCATCACCCTTAAGAAAACCCTTATAATCCTGAAGTAATTTAGTAGATGTCCCTCAGTAGTCTGTGGTCCACAGTTGTAGTTTTGTTCTCTTGCTTTTTTTAACGTTCTCCAAAACCCTTTGACTGTCATTCTGCTACAAATTGGAGTGGTTACCTCAGAAAGACTGACTATGGCTACCAGGGGGAAAGCTGAGAGTGAGTCCAATTTTTTTGTTATCTGTTTGGCTTTTTCTGAGTTGCTTAGAATGCCAGATTTTAAAAGATGGACTAAGTACCATCTCACACCATTTAGAATGGTGATCATTAAAAAGTCAGGAAGCAACAGATGCTGGAGAGGATGTGGAGAAATAGGAACACTTTTACACTGTTGGTGGGAGTGTAAATTAGTTCGACCATTGTGGAAGACAGTGTGGCCATTCCTGAAGGATCTAGAAGCAGAAATACCATTTGACCCAGCAATCCCATTACTGGGTTTATACCCAAAGGGTTATAAATCATTCTACTATAAAGACACATGCACACATATGTTTATTGCGGCACTGTTCACAATAGCAAAGACTTGGAAACAACCCAAATGCCCATCAATGCTAGACTGAATAAAGAAAATGTGGCACATATACACCATGGAATACTATGCAGCCATAAAAAAGGATGAGTTCATGTCCTTTGCAGGGACATGGATGAAGCTGGAAATCATCATTCTCAGCAAACTAACACAAGAACAGAAAACCAAACACCGCATGTTCTCACTCATAAGTGGGAGTTGAACAGTGAGAACACATGGACACAGGGAGGGGAACATCACACACTGTGGCCTGTTAGGGGGTGGGGGGCAAGAGGAGGGATAGCATTAGGAGAAATACCTAATGTAGACGACGGGTCGATGGGAGCAGCAAACCACTATGGCACATGTATACCTATGTAACAAACCTGCACGTTCTGCACATGTATCCCAGAACTTAAAGTATAATAGTAATTTTAAGAAAAGATAGACTAAGAAGAGAAAAACGAGAAAGAAAAGAACAAATTTTGCCCTTCTTTTCACCTGAAAGCATATGACCATTGCCGGACTTCTGAAATCTAAATCAGATAATCACTGCAGCTAAGAGGTAAGTAAGGAGAAACAAGTACCTCAAGCCTTGGTATAAACCATGGCTTTCATATTCTTCATTTATGTTGACTAAAATTGAATTCAAATTGTATTTTGTGGTATTCTGACTTCTTCTAAGGCTTGTGCTTCTAGGAAATAAGGGAACCCAGGCTCTTTCTATGACCACTGCCGATACTGTCACACTGTGTACCTGTTCTTTATCCTTTTCCTCTGATTCTCCTCAGCACATGCTCCTACCTTCCTGGAAAACTGGGATTCTATGAATTAGATGGAATGAATGTGTTATATACCAGCAAGAATCCAAATAGAAAGATATTTTGGAAAGAGACATGCAATAAGAGTATGCCATTTGGAATACTAAATATTTTATTGATGTAACAGAGAAAAGACTAATGAAATTTGTATATTAGGCAAAGCTGAGAGAGATCCCAAATATTTTAGAAGTCAGAACTGAGACAAAATGAAGTCCTGATAAATCAGATAAGCCATTCTGGCTTCAAAGAAGACAGTGATAAAATACTGAATAATAAATAAAACAAAGACTACTCATACAGAAATTGATAAAGCTGAAGAAAGTAAAACTGTTTTCCTCTATGTAAAGGGATTTTAAAAACTGAGATAGAATAAAAAATAAATGTGCAAAAAATTCTATAATGTTATTCAACTTGAATGTGTTAAAATATATTAAAGTGAAACTTTGTGAACATATTATTGAATGAGGGTTGTTTAGATAGTAGGAAAATCACTAACTTTAAAGTCAGAAGAGGGATTCAAATCTCGGCTCCTCCATTTTCTAGTTGCATAATTGTAGATTAATGATATATCTTATTTTAGCCTTTTCTTTAGGTATGAAACTGAGATAATAACATTTGTTTCACAGGATGTTGTAAGGGTTAAATGAGCTAATGTAAGTCAGTGGTTCTCAAAGGGGTGATTTTTTTCCCCTAGGGGACATTTGGCAATGTCTGAAGACATTTTTGTTGTTGTTGCTGCAATGGGGTGGGGGTTGTGGTGTAAGTACTACTGGTATCTGGTGAGTAGAGGCCAGGGATGCTATAATATTATACTAAGCATTCTACAATGCATAGGACAGCCCCTTATCAAGGTTGGGAGAACCCTTGTGAAGTGCATAGCCATTACCTGGTATGTAGTAAACAAGAGTATTAGTTTCATTATTTAACTTGAATAAGAATACATAGAATCAACTTAATTTTTCTCAGAAGAGACAAGAGAAGAAAGCTGTAAAATTAAGTTGAGCCAAACATGCTGACAGTGATACTGGATATAACCACTGAAGGCCTTTGTGGGACAAACTAAAATGCCCATTTCGACCTTTTTAGACACTAAAAACAAAAGGTAAAATTTGAGCAATTAAAAAGTGTTGAGACCATCACAAAGTTGTTTTTGCTGGGGTGATGAGAGGCCTATGGAAAATTTTAAACTACACAAACAAATAACACTGGATTTAACACATTTCAAGGTATTAAAGCTATTAAGATTATTAGACTGTGAACTATGCTACCAAGGAAGTGCCAGATCTACCACCATTTGAGACACTTCAAACTCAACTAAAACATTACAAAGTATATCTCTAGGAAAAGGGAACTAGCAAAGAGGATCAAACTGCTAATTCAAGAGGTTTTTTTTTTCTTTCTTTCTGATATTTGTATTTCAGCAGCTATTTTTAAAATGGTAGGAGGCAAAATGTCAAATTGGAAACAAGTTTCATGAGACGACCCATAAAATTACTTACCTGATCACTTTGGCAAAGACCATGGAAATTGACAAGAGCTTACTATTGTAAAAAAAATTAAAGGTGTTAAAGAGTTTCCTCTTCGATATTGTAATCAAATTAGCTTTAGTATCTACAAAGTAGACAATGGACTTGACTTTGAGCCAAAAAAATTTTTTTTCAGACATTAACGTCCTGGAAATGGTTACGTAAAAGATAACGATAAAATTCATTGTAATAATTTTTAAATTGAATGCCTATCTCATCTTAGTTGCAGTTTACCTCATGAATAGCATATTAATTCACAAATCTTTTAAAATATTTAAGGATTAATGTTTGAGAAGAACTTTGCAAACTGACAGCATATATATATATATATATATGCATACTATGCTTCATCCTCTTTAATAAGAAAGCCATTTGACAAGAACCATCTCAACTGATTAAAACAAAACAAAATGTACACAAATTCATGAGGTAAGCAAAATATAGAAAATGCAGACAAGTCAGGCTATGTGACTTGCTGAAGGCCGCTTGGTATATTTATAAGGCAGAGGTAGTGTGACAAAATTAGATTTCCCTGACAACTGGTCTAGCACCCTTTCTGCTGTTTTGACTGCCTTCCTTCCACTCCTTCCAAGTAAGTGCCAATAAACGAAAGAGAAAATGCTTAGGTCTTATATTATCCAGGCATCTAAATGTTTGTTTCCCTAAATTTTAAGCTCCTGGTTCATGGTTGAGTCCCTACATGTAGCAGTTGGGCATTTGATAAATATGCTACATTAATAAATACAAATTGAGATTTTGCCAGATTCAATAGACTACTAGAGTTTAGATGAGATGGATATTTTTTCTTAAGACTATCCATTAGTCAAGACAATCTCTGCCCTTGGTTAAGTCTTTTTGAATTAGCAACTATGAATTGTCAAGTCTTGTCTAAATTAAGACAAGTAATACATGAAAGTGTTCTGAAGTAGAAGAAACGTATAATGATTTGTTCTATTTTCATCACCATTAGCTGAAAGCGGAATATGTTAATTAAAAGAAAATATTCCTGAACACACAATGGAGTTGACAAGGGGGAATACCTTAGTAATTTTCCACTACTGGAAAATTGGTCATGGAAAGAGGCATTTGGTTTACGCTATATGATCCAAGAGGGTAGAACTAAAACCAAATGATTTTGGTTTTGGATTAGCAAAGACTATCCCAAAGTGGAAATGGATTCCTCTGCAAGAAATGATTGTCTCATTTTTGGAAGTGTTCAAATGGGGATGGGGGCCACAGTTCACTGGGAAAACTGTGAGAGGGATTCAGACATTGAGTAGAAGCTGGGTCTAACAAACTCAAAAATTCCATCTTTGAGATTCTATCATCATGAGGGATAAAGGGATATAAATTAGTGAATTTGCTACCTAGCTCTCTATCTCAAAAACTAGTACTATCTAAAAAAAGTTGTACTTAAAAGAACATTTCAACAGACTTTATTATCAATGGGGGTCATACTTTATTAAACAGTGCAGTCAAAATGCACTCATGTTTAGCCAGAGTTTTCCTATTTGGGCACATTGTTTCTAATTGAAAGTAAGATAGATGGGGTACTGAAATCTAAACAGCGCCAGTAATGGCTTCTAATTATTTTGTTGTAAAAACATAGCCATTTTTTCTCTTTTAATGGCTGTGTTTTCCTGCTGTTTCCAATGGCAAAAGCTTCTCTGAGAAACTGTGTGAAATATTTCCTAGGTAATCATTTGGCTAGCCCCAAATGACCAATTTATGACAGCTACGCTAAATAATATTACCGAAGTTCAATGGTACTGCCCAGTCACAGAAGTGAGCGTAAAATACACTGCAATTTAACTCTCCCTGCAGGATCATGGTTGTAATCTCACTGTTGGAGAAATTGCTTACTTCCCAAATGTGTTTGCAAAACACCAACTGACCAAAAGAGTGATATATTCAATTAGTCAAATTAAGAGGTGCTCACAAAGTACAAGGCTCTGGGATGGGCTAGAAATGATTATTTTTCCAAAAAGGCATTTTTTTTAAAACAATAGTATGCATAAGCATAGTCAGTGGATTCGTTAAAATGCCCAGTCATCGGTTCCACTCCGAATTTTCGGATTCAGCAACGCTGGGATAAGGCATAGAAATGTGTATTTTTAACAAGCAATGCAGGGGAGACCAAAGGAAGTGGCACACGGACTATATTTTGAGAAACACTGGCAATCCTTCTATATATTATGCTTTAGTTTTTCCCAGATTATGAATTATAAACATAGTTGCTTTCCATGCGTAAATGTTTTTATTCAGAATTATGCTACTTAGGAAACTTAAATATAATTTGATAACCCTTCCTTTGGAACTGATCATAATTCTTATATCCATTTTTTGGAGCAGAAAACTGAGACACAGAGAATTAATCTCAATTCTCAACCTCTCCAAAAGAACACTGAATTACCTCTGGTTAGCAAGTAAGCTTGGCTTTTGTACTGCTGAGACCCTAGAGAAGCCCTGTCCAGTAGAACTTTCTATGATGATGGATATGGTCTGTGACATCAAAGATAGCTAATAGCTAATAACTCTGTGTGGTTATTGAGAATGTGCAATGGGGCCAGCGTGACAGAAGAACATTTCTAATTTTAGTTGATTAAAATTTAAATTTATGTAGGCACATGGGGCTAGTGGCTACTGTTTGGGGTATCATAGCTCTAGATAGGACTTTTGGGAGATGTAATTTTTGGGGGCGAACTCTTAGAACTGTCTCCTGAAACGGGGTGAACAATGGGAAAAATGAGGAAGACATTAGGAAGATGTTGGAAGTTAATGTAGTGCACCTGGAAAAGTTTTTTTTGTTGTTTTTTGCCCACCAGACAACAGGCCACATGCCCAGTATTTTGTTGGACTAAGCTACCACGCTTTCAACAACCTTATGTAATAAAACAGATGCCTTTACCTTCTGACTAAATTCAGTCTGTTGACCTATATTTCTCTCTCTCTCTCTCTCTTTTATAGATGCTGGCCTTTTTGCAGTGAGTTACATTTAATATACACTTACTGAAAGCACACATCATCACAGCTGAAAATTAAAATAAAACGTATTCCATTACAATATTGGTGACATCTCTCCTAATAGATCTTGTAAGCTGTATTTCCCAAGCAATACTGCTTTTGGTCACTTTCTCAGTTCTTCACATGACATATTCATTGGTAGTGAAATGTCTTAGTAAGGCAGGTTTAAGAGAGAAGAGGGAAAACAAATACTGAACCAGGATCCAAGAATATGGTAAAAACAAAAGAAGCAAAAGAAAGATGGAAAAATATGAGATTTTAATTAAACTATAAAAACGTTACTGATTTTTATCCCATTCATTTTTCTTGAAAGACTTTACTCTTTATTCTCTCCTCCTTTCCCATACCATGTACAATCACACCATGGCAAGTTCCTAAAGTCTAGCTGTTAGCAACTCCGGTTGCATATTAGAATCACCTGGGAACATTTAAAAACCACTGACATCCACATTCCACTCTTGAAGATTCTAGTTTATTTGGTTTGAGGAGGAGCCCTGGAATAGCATGCTTTAAGATTTTTGTATTTTAGACATCACAGGATTTTAGAAGAGGAGGGGAATTAGAAATCAATGAATCAGCTCGTCTTATTTTACAGATGAGGCAAAAGTGGTCCAGAGAAGGGCAGTGACTGGCCCAAGCTCACGTCGTTAGTTATCTGTTCCTGAGCTAAGGCCACAGTTAAAGGTATGATTCTGCTCTAATTCTTCTAGAACAGTATACTGCAACCTACCTTCATCTAGACATGTTTCCTATTGGTCCTACTCTTCCTTATACAATACCAGTTTTGCTTTCCCTGTGGAGTCTACTTCAAACTTTTCTTAGGTTGTATGATGCATTTGTACTGATTAGCCACTTGAGGAGATTGTTATATTTACCTTTGGGTAGACTGTCTCTACCTAGAATATCGCAAATAAGGTGGTGGTATATATTAGGTCAGAGCAGTAGTTCTCAATCTTGGCTGTGCATGAGAACCATATGAGGGATTAAAAAAATACTGATGTCTGGGTCTCCTCTCAAACCTAGTAAAAGCGGCATCTGTATAGATGGGCCTTCGGCATTGGTATTTTATAAGTTTCCCGGGGCGGGGGAAAGTTTCCCAGGGGATTCTAATGTGCAGCCAAGGTTGAGAACGTCTGGACCAGAGGAAGATATAAAGGAAAACTTTGAATTAGTAAGTAAGTGCCGGATGGTCAGAGGACAAAAATGGTTATGCTGACTATATCCCCCCCTTGTCTGTTTCCTCCAACTAATTTAATATAAATTTGCCATGTTGGCTTTACAAAGAATTCACAATTTGGGTAGTTGCCATGATTACCACAAATGCAAGGTCATGGTGGGGAATACAGAAAATCAGTATTTCCTTCACAGTAAAATGTGAGCTATGTTGAGCTCAAAGACCCAGTGACTTTTTCAGTAGCTTTGAGAGGCCTGTTTTATGTTTGATTTCATTTTAGAGGTATTGTTCAGACCCAAGAGCCAAACCTAGGAAATGATTTTTAATTTTTCTTTTGAAAAGTTTTCTTCAAAAGAAAAATACTTTAATAAGACCTTGATGCTAGTATTTTATGTAAAATGAGCTGGTTCAAGATGGAGCACAACAATCAAGAAGTATACTCTAAAGAAAGAGAGGTGTGGAAGGGTGTCCTGGTCACACAATTTCAAGTAACACTGAGCCACAGGTATATTTCTTTCCTCCATGGTAACTGATCTGTAGCACAGTACTTGTTAAAAAGGACACTGAGTCAGAGGGAGAAGGCAGAGAGAACTTTACAGTCATAAGGTTGATCTGTGGTTCTAGGAATGTTACTCCAAAATATTCTATGGCCTGAAGGTGCATAAACAGCCAGTGGGCTCTCCCTCCTTTGTAAAGATATCACATACTGCTGATCCTTGCTTCTACTGAGCACTATTCTTAACAGCTATTCATAACCTTTAGGGACTAGACACTAAGAACAGTGGTGACTCTCAAGGTTAGGTAAGTAGGAAAGGAAGATGAGGTTGGAAAGAGTAATAAAGGGAGAAAGTTTTTATAATATACATGCCTATTGTATCAGCATTGCTGGTGGGAAGTCATATGCATATTTTATAAAATAAAATCACCCAACATACTCTGGTACTTATGAAGTTCCAGTGGAGAAAGACTTCGTTAAGAGCAATCTTTTCAACTTTTTCAGTCTATGGCCCATCTTTACTGTGAAATCCCACCGTTCACAATGAAAACGAATTCTATGATTACCAAGAATTATAGAGACGCAAAATAAACAACTTGTAGTAAAAATTTTTTGTTGGCAATGTATATGAATCTCATTATTAACTTTCAGAAATAGGAGTTTTTAAATAAGATTCTGAGAGTCCTTGTACATTTTTGAAGTTTAGGAATCCAACTTCCCAAGAAATGAAGGAACAATGAATTCATATTTGAACTTCAATGCATATTACATCTTAACTTCTAGTTATTGGAAAATTATACATAAAAAATATTGTTGATGCAAATATGTATCCCTACTCACTGTAAGGTGAACAAACAACAATTCCCAAGCCAAATTAATAATGATGAAGCTAAATTGGCAGCATTTATAATTAAAATTCAAGGATTAGAGTAATTAAAAACCACAATCAAATGACGACAGCACTGATGATAAACTCACTGATTACAAATTGCCCTTTCTGGAATTTGGTGGAATTCCAACTACATATATAGTTAGAATCACATGTGACAGCCCCATTTCTAGAGTGCAAATGAAAATCTTTAGTAGACTCTAGCAATCTACTAGAAAGAACAAAGCTGCATCTTGATTATTTTGTTATACGAATGCAAGGATGCTTTCAAAAGTTCTGGAGTATTATCAAAGGGAACCAACCTAAATGGGCTCCCAGTGGTCAAATTGTGGCGCTGGATCATGAAAAGAAAATAACAATTGTAGTCAATAGTATTTCTGAGCATGAGATCTATGATCAATAGAGAAATACTAATAGATATGATCATAAGATTTTCTGCTGCAATGCAATGGCCATCTGTGTGGAAAATGTTCATAGATTAGATCATATTTTGGATGCTATTACAAATATTAATGACCTGCAACAAGGCATTCAATTAACGGCTGCAAAAATAGATGTTATTGGGCTACAGCCCAGGGACTGGATATATTAATATTTCAAAATTCAGCAGAAAGGACATCACTTCAGTTGCACTGGATGGGACCATACTAAGTCCTTCTAACCACTCACCAAATGACAAGTTCTCATGCTTTCAGCCCTGAATCTTCATTTGCCCCTGTGAGATATCTGCTGCACTCACTAAGAGCTCCTTAGTCTTAGTTTCATGTATCATCTTATAGCCATAAAAATAAATTGCATGTATTTTCTACTAGCCTAAAATTTGCTCTTTAGAATTCTCACCTTGTAGATAAAAATTAAGATCGTAATCATAGACTTTTCCTTGCCTTTTGAGAACAACCAACCCTCAGGAAAACTATCCTTCCTTGAATCTCCCCCCCAAAATCACCAAAAAGCCCATATCCTATAACAACACTCTTCTCACACCCTCTTACTGAGCTGCCTCATGGTTTCCTATCAGGTACTGTCTTCCTCATTACAATGGGCCAGTAAGCCCAACTTTGTTCAACCATAACTATGGTCTCTGATGGTCTCTGGCTGGAAGGCACTGATGTCGCAAATAAGATTTGACTTGGACCACTTCAAGAACAAAATCAAGGGTTAACTTTAAAGCATACACTACAATTAAGTGTCTTCTGCTGAGAAGGAGAGAGAGGAAAGAGAGGAGAGAGACAGAGGAGAGAGGAGAGGGAATAATAACCACTAAAGTAATTAAACCTAAAAAAATTACCATAAGTTACTATGTTGATCTCCCTGGATTTGCTAATATAATTACTACCTTTCAATTCTAAGGTACAAGATTTTGTCATTCCGGATTGGAGGTAAATGTCAAAGAATGATTAACTAAGATCAAAATGATATACCTTTTTCTACTCAGTATTCATTATACAAACGATTTTAAATATTAGGTGTGTGCCCTTAATATTCAGGGCTCTAAAAAAGAAGGTACTTTAATTGAAAAAAATTATGCATACATTTCAAATAGTGCAGAAAGTATTCATGGTTTAATTATCTGCAGGTTCGCTGCAGAATCAAATTCAAAGCAAGAGGGTATTCAAAAGCCAAGAGGTGTGTGTGTGTGGGGAAGGGCATGTGGAAATGCCCCTTTTAAGAAAACAAAAATATGAAAACAGAAATGTCTCTCTTTAATAAAAGAATCAGTTTTAATTAGAGAAGAAAATAAAGCTAATCACTTTGACTTAAAATACAGAGCCTCAATTATTCAGATGGGGTCTGCAAATAACTTCGACTGTGATGTTAAGAATGGTGAATTTATAATCTGGTAAACTAAGAAGTTGCTTTGAAAAGGTAACTAATCAGGATGAAGCAAATGTCTGAAGATTACGCTGTACCCTGCTATCTGCCTTAATTCACAAACTTCTCTGTTGAGCTTTTCTTCTTTTATTTGTAAAGAGATCCTCTCACTGTCAAACCGTTTTGCAATGAGAACCTGTCTTACCCATGTGACCTTCAAACAGGCATCATTGTGTAGGCATCAGGATTGGTGAGAAAAAGTTTTAAATAATTTAGGAATGTCATAAAATATGGTTAATGTGGAAAACAGTGATAGTTAATAAGTCATTAATTGCTTTTTAAAAACATTGGTTGTATTAAAACCTAAGACAAACATATTGCTTCTATTTTAGGATTTTCTTCTGCCCCAGCCTGAATTCTTCATTCCAATAACTCTCTAAAACGGTTCCTGTCTTCCACAGTGTAGACATATGACAAAACACCCCACTGTGCCCCATAACTATGTACTACAGTTGTCCCTTGGTATCCGTGGGAAGTGGGCTCCAGGACAGCCCCCTTCCCACCAGCCCACCCTAGTGGATGTCAAAATCTAAGGATTCTCAAGTCCCTTACATAAAATGGTGTAATATTTGTATATAACCTACACATATCCTCCCGTATACTTTAAAGCATCTCTAGATGGCTTATAATACCTAATACAATGTAAATTGCATGTAAATAGTTGAATAGTTGCTATGCTGTGTTGATTTTTAAATTTGTATTTTTAAATTGTTGTACTGTTATTACTTATTTATTTATTTGAGACGGAGTCTCACTCTGTCACCCAGTCTGGAGTGCAGTGGCACGATCTCGGCCCACTGCAACCTCTGCCTCCCAGGTTCAAGCGATGCTCCTGCCTCAGCCTCCCAAGTAGCTGGGACGACAGGCATGCGCCACCACACCCAGCTAATGTTCTGTATTTTTAGTAGAGATGGGGTTTCACCATGTTGGCCAGGATAGTCTGCAATTCCTGACCTCAGGTGATCCACCCGCCTTGGCCTCCCAAAGTGCTGGGATTATAGGCATGAGCCACCACACCTGGCCTGTATTGTTATTTTTATTGCTTTTTTTCCAACTATTTTTTAACCATAGTTGGTTGAATCCACAGATGCAGAAGGCCGACTGTATATATAATCAAAAAGAAAAAAAAAAAAAAAGGTTAGATTGACTTCCATTGTCTGAAACACCTCCCACATCTGTAGTTTGTTACCCCTGAAGTTGTCTGAAAAATGAAAAAGTGATTCTAACACTTCCCAAACCTAAAGTTCAACATGAGGATTTGCTTACTGTTCTAGATTCCTTCACAAAGGAATCAAAGAGATCATGACACATGACACAGTGTTGTGTATGCATAGAAGGCACTACAAAGAGAAGCAAATCAGCCATCCTGCCAAACCAGAAATTTAGTGTCTGGATTATGAGAATTTTCTCTGGGAGGTATTAGATAGACTTGAAGAGCCACAAAGAATTAAAATCTGTATGTTTGGAAAGAAAATTAATTATTTGGTCTTCTGAAACCATTATAGTTATGAACTACATTAGTTCCACGTGGAAAGTTTCTTTATAGGAAAGTTTGGTGTGTATATGTGGAGGGAAGGGTTTGGGAAGGGGTTCTGCTTATTGTCTATATTTACTTTTATGACAAGAATAAGCTCTTTGTGTTGATTTCAACTCTTTCTAAAAACAAAGTAGAAACAAGCACCATAACAGAGTAAAAGAGCGAGTGAGACAGAGAGAGAGAGAGAGATAGGAAATATATTTGCTCCAGGCTTCCTACGTAGGGAGATTATTGATTCTTGCTTTTATATATGTTAAAACATGTATAATTGACTTGAAAACGCTACAGTTAATATTTCTACCCAACTCTCATTCTCTGGTGTATAATCCCTATTATCTCTTATTTTCATTCTGTTAACATTTCTGGAAATAGTGTACATACCCAAAAGAGCACAGGTGAGGGTAACGAATTTTCTCTAAGTAAACACACTCAAGTAACTAGATACAAAATTGGCAGTACCCCCATAAAATCTTCATGCTCCCTTCTAATCACTAACCTCAGTTCCCCAAAGGTAAGCACTCTCCCAATTTCTAACACCATAGATTAATTTGCCTGCTCCTGAGTTAATTGTAAATGAAATCTTACTGTGTGTACTCACTGGGTCTGCCTTCCTTGTCTCAACATTGCCTTTGTGAGATTCATATAAAACACATGATATTGTATGTAACCCTAATTTTTTCATTCTCATTCCCTTGAATGAATTTACTTCAACTCATTTAACTGTTCTAGTATTAATGGATCTTTGGATTGTTCCCAGGATTTTCATTTTGTCTTGCTTTTTCTATTGTGAACAATCATGTAATGAACATTGTACATATTTTGTGCATCACAAATGTATGCATTTTTGTTGGGTTTGTTGCTAGGAATGGAATTGATGGGCCATACGATATGCAGATGTTCAGCTTTAGTAGATTCTGCCAAGCAGTCCTCCAAGAAACAAAGTGTATCAATTTACACTCCCAACAACAGTGTGTGAGGCTTCCAGTTACTCCACATTCTCACTGACATTCGGTCTTATTAATTGTTTTAATTCTACTTATTCTGGATGGTTTGAAATCATTGTGATTTTACTTTGCATTTCCCTGAGGTCTAATGAAATATAAGCATCTTTATATATGCTTATAGGCTATTTGGCTATTCTTGTTAGTTAAGTACCTGTTCAAGACTTGTGCATTTTTTTTCTGAGTTGTCTGCCTTGTTCTAGTTGATGTGTAGGAGTTCTTTCTGAATTTTACAAACAAGCCCTTTGATACTTATATGTATTCCAAGTATCTTCTAACAATCTTTGGCTTGCCCTTTTACTGTCTTAATGGTTCTTGTGATGAAATTACTACTTTAAAAATATTTCCTGGTGTGGTGGCACACACCTGTAGTTCCAGGTACTTAGGAAGCTGAAGTGGGGGAATCACTTGAACCCAGGAGTTCCAGTCCAACCTGGGCAACATAGCGAGATCCCATCTCTAAAGAAAAATGACTATCACTTTTCTCTTTCTGGTAAGTGTTTTTGGGTCTTGTTTAAGAAATCATTACAATATCATGTCTATTACAATATCATGAAGCTATTCTATTTTTTTTTGGATGATTTATTTAGCTTTTCATCATTAGATCTACAGTCCTCCTGGAATTGATATTGGTGTGTGGTATAAGGTGATTAAGATGATTTATTTTTCCATTTATTCAAAGGACCAGACTTTTTCTCATACTGCTATATTACAACCTTTATTGTAAATCAAATGTCCATATATTTGTCAGTTGATTTCTCACTCTATTATTTTCTATTGGTCTATTTGTCTATCCTTGCAGAGATACCACACTGTCTTAATGTAGTTTTACAGTAAGTCTGGTTACTACTGGTGACAAGCTTCTAATTTTGTTTCTCTCATACAAGATTTTCTTGACTTTTATTGGGTCTTCAATTTTTTCTGCATCTATTGTGATAATCATGAATTTTTCTTCTCCTTTATTCTGCCAAATTAGTGAATGAATTGATTTCTCTAATGTTAGCCAACCTTGCATTCATAGAAGAAATCCTACTTGGTTATGATATGTTATTCATGTTATATATCACATATTGGATTTTTCCATTATACATTTTAGAATTTGCTTGGCAATTTACACACACACACCCCTCTTCCTGTGATTTTGATTATGATGGCATTTAATTACATTAATTAGGGGACAATTAATATCTTTACATCAAACATGAGCATGGTATGGTATACTCCTCTATTTATTGAGGTCTTCAATTTCAATAATATTTTATAGTTTTGTGTGTAGAATTTTTTCGTATCATTTCTTAAGTTTATTCCTAGATATTTCATGTTTGTTGGTGCTATAGTAGTCTATCCTTTTTAAGTTTCATTTTCTAATTGATTGTTGCTGGTACATAGATATGATTGATTTTTTTAATCCTGTGACTTTTCTAAATTCGTGAATAGGATACCTGTTATTGTTTTTGTATTTTCTACTTACACAATTATGTCACCTAAAAATAATAACACCTTATTTTTCTTTCCAAATATTTTATTTTTTGCCTTATTGCACTTGCTACGGCCTCTAGTAAAATGGTGAATAGAAGAGGTGGTAACAGACTGCTCATCTTTCCTAATCTCAAAAGGAAAGCTTTCACTAGTTTATTATCCAGTATTTATTTATTCAAGCAGAGACGAGGTCTCATTCTGTTGCCCAGGCTGGAGTGCAGTGGTACACTCATGGCTCCTTGCAGCCTTGAAATCCTGGGGTCAAGCAATCTTCCCACCCCAGACTCCCTAGGAACTGGGATGACAGGCATGTGCCACCATACCTGGCTAAGTTTTAGTTTTTATTTTTTGTAGAATGGGAATCTCCCTATGTTGCCCAGGCTGATCTCAAACTCCTGGCCTCAAGTGATCCTCCCACCTCGGCCTCCCAAAGTGCTGGGGTTACAGGCATGGGCCATTACACCCAGGCTTACAAAGTATTAGGTTTACTGTAGGTTTCTTGTAGATACCCTTTATCAGATTAAGGAGATTATTTTTTATTCCTAGTTTCCGAATGATTTTTTAAATTAAAATTTAAAGTTGATAATTGTTTTCTGCATCTATTGTGATAATCGTGAATTTTTCTTCTCCTTTATTCTGCTACATTAGTGAATGAATTGACTGATTACTCTAATGTTAGCCAACCTTGCATTCAAAGAAGAAACTCTACTTGGTTATGATGTTCATTTTATATATCACATAATCTGATATGTTAATATCTTATTTAAGATTTTTATATACATATTTACAACACAGAATTAGGGCAACTTTTCTTTCTTGAAATTTCTTTGGCAGATTTTGGTAACAAGGTTATGCCGGTCTCATAAAACTAGTTGAGAAATATCTTTCTGCCCTTATCCTCTGGAAGACATGTTATTACACTGATTCCTTAAATCTTTGAACAGGTCACTTCAGCCTGGAATTTTCTTTTTGGGAAGGTTTTAAATTGCAATTCAATTGTTAGCATATATTTATTTAGATTTTCTACTTATTGCCAAAAAGTTATTGAAAATATCCTCTCATTATCTGAAATTTCTGTAGTCATGTCCCCTTGTATATTTGTTATATTTATTATTTCACACTTTTTTCTTCATTCACTTTGCCAGGGGTTTATCTATGTCATTTGTCTTTTCAAAGAACCACCTTACGCATTTTTTCTTCATTACTGAACATTTACTTTGATTTCACTACTTTCTGCTTTTTGTTACTTACTTCCTTTGAATTTAATCTGATGTTTATTTTTACTAATACCTGGAGAAGAATGCTTATATTGTTGATTGGCAGTTTTGCTTCTTTTCTAATAATGTCTTTATGGGCTACACATTTTACTCTACATATGGCTTTAGTTTTATATGTAGTATTTTCATTATCTTTCAGTTCAAACAATTTTCTAATATCCATTGTAATTCCTCCAATGATCCATGTGTTATTTAAAATTATATTGCTTAATTTCCAAACATAGGAGTCCTTTTTTGGTTATACTTTCTGTTATAGATTTCTAGCTTAATTATATTAGGTTCAGAGAATATACTCTGTGCCATTTCAGCCATTTGAGATTTGTTGAGACTTACTTTATGCCCAAGTATATGGTTAGTGTTACACATGAAAAGAATGTGTATTCTGTAATTGCTGAGTGCTAAATTCTCTATGTGTCAATTAAGTCAAGTTGTGAATCATAAGTTTTAATTTTCCATGTTACCCGATTTTTCTTTTGGTTTCTTTTATCAGTTACTAACAGATATGCGTTTAAATTATCTGCCAAGATTGTAGATTTGTTTATTTTTCCTAGTGTTTATCTCAGTGCTTTTAAAAAAATATGTTAGATGCACACAAATATGAAATTATTAAATCCTCATGGTAAACTAAATATTTTATCACTATGAATTGTTCTTCCTTTTCTCTAGTTATATTAGTAAAATTATTTCACCTTTCTTTTGGTTAGTGTTTAAAATGTTCCCTGCACTCTTGTATGTTCAACCTATCTGTATCTTTCAATTTAAACTCTCTCTCTTGTAAGTAGCTTAGTGATTGTTTTCTTTTAACTGAAGTATTTCATACATACTTGAAGTGTTTGTTACATGTAACATAATGTGATTACTCATATGTTTCGTATCAAATCTACTATTTTATTCTATTTGCCATTGTTGTATGTCCCTTTGCTCTTCTCTCATGCTTCTGTTGTTTTTTTTTTTTTAATATTTCATTTTTTACCTTCTGCTAGTTTGTTAGTATGCTATCTTTTACTATCACTTCACAATTTACTCCAGGAATTATAACCTGCATCTATAACTTTTCAAACTTTAAAATAATTTAGTAATTTTATAGCTTCCTGGATAATGGAAGGACCTCATAAAACTTTAACTCCTTTTACTCCTCTCCTGCTTTTATGCTGTTCTTTTTAGAATTTTAATTGTTTATATTCAAAACAGTCTAAGATATTACTATTGTGTTATGCAGTCAGATTTATTTAGGTTTACCCATATACTTACTCTTTCCACTGTTTTTCATTCCTTATTGCATCTCTATCCTTCTCTGTGGGATTTATTTATCTTCTCTTTGAAGATTTTCCTTTTGTAGTTTTTATAGTGTATATCTGCATTTAGTTTTACTGTGAAGAACATCTTGATTAGATATTGATTTCTAGGCTGGCAATTATTTTTCTTTGGCACTTTGAGGAAATATTTTATTTTGTTACACAGTCAACTCTCAGTCTTACTTTTGCTCTTTGAAGGAAGCACATCTAATTTCCTTCTATGGTTGCTTCAGATTTAAGATTTTCTTTTTCAGTTTCATTTTTAGCAGGTTTATGACGTGCTCAGATGGTGTTTTATTTCTAAATAATAATATGGTTATCTTTGCATATAACTTGCTTGGAGTTTGTAACGCTTGTTTTGAATGTGACTTCATAGCTTTAATCAATTTTGGAAAATTCTGTGCCTTTGTGTCTTTAAGCATGGACTTTTCCACATTTGGCTCTTTCCTCTCCTGGGATTCCAGTTGAATGCATGTACCACCTTTTCACTATTCCAGTATCATGCTATTTTTGTATTTTCCATCCTTTGTCTCTTTGTGATCCAGTCTGGATATTTACTCTTGCTCTGTATTACATACGGTTAACAAATGCTCTCTTCAGTTGTGTCTAATCTCCTAATACGCCTAACCAGCAAGTTTTTATTTCGGTTATTGTAAATTTTAGAATCTTAAATTTTTTTTTTTTTTTTTTTTTTGAGACAAGAGTCTCGCTCTGTCGCCCGGACTGGAGTGCAGTGGCCGGATCTCAGCTCACTGCAAGCTCCGCCTCCCGGGTTTACGCCATTCTCCTGCCTCAGCCTCCCAAGTAACTGGGACTACAGGCGCCCGCCACCTCGCCCGGCTAGTTTTTTTTTTTTTTCGTAGAGACGGGGTTTCACTGTGTTAGCCAGGATGGTCTCGATCTCCTGACCTCGTGATCCACCCGTCTCGGCCTCCCAAAGTGCTGGGATTACAGGCTTGAGCCACCACGCCCGGCCTAGAATCTTAAATTATTTTAAGACCTACTAGTTGTCTGTTCACATTTTATTTTAATTTTTTTGAATATAGTTATCAAATTAATGGTCAAGTTTGTGTTAAGTAACTTAGCTAGGTCTCAGATTAGTCTGTTTTTATTGTTCATGTTTTCCCTTGAATTTTGGTGAATTCTGGTCTTCTGCAGGCTAGTTGGCTTTGATTAAACATGGAGGTATTGTATACGAATAACTGTAGATATAATTTGACTTTTGGGATGATGTTATTGTCCCTCAAAAAGGATATGCTTTTTCTCCCCACCCCTCCCAGCATGTAAGTTAGGCAGCA
The DNA here is from genome assembly GCF_000951035.1 of Colobus angolensis palliatus. Classification (NCBI taxonomy): domain Eukaryota; kingdom Metazoa; phylum Chordata; class Mammalia; order Primates; family Cercopithecidae; genus Colobus; species Colobus angolensis. Next base: position 434,828 of record NW_012114489.1, read on the forward strand.
ACAGATCACATTAATGCAATTAGGAGTTGAGCTGATTCAAGGCTGAATTTGTACAGCTGTTAGAGCTCCTCTAATTTTCATTTTTCCTCAATCCTAGGGTATACCCTTTGAGAACCTCAACTAAATTCTTGCGTATTTACCAGGGCATCTTTACCTTGGTGGGCTTTGAACTCGTTTTTTCCCTCCCCATCTTCATGAGATAACACTAGTTATGCATAGCTTCTCAGTCTGTCCAAGTTTAGAATTAGAAAACACCTCAAGAAGAAAAGTGGCACCAATTATAAGACTTCTCTTCCCTATGGGCTTCTTTTCTCTCTCGGTTACTGATTTCTCATTTCTTTCTGCCTTGGCAGCTCTCTAACACCTTTAAACAGATCTTTATGCACTGTTTGTTTGTTTTTCCTAGTTTTGCTTGCTTGTACTATTGGACTTACAGGCTAGCTAGCCTGTCATTTTGTTTTAACCATGTCGCAAATTAATCATTATTAATTTTTTTCAGTCAATGCTTATTATAATTACCTATGTGTGTGTCCATATCTTTGCACACCATTGCCCTTTAAAACATTTTGCAATACATTATACCTTAAAAGAATGCATAAAATGTATCTTGCAGGTCTTTTTGTACATTTTTGTACATATGCATGCATAAATTTGTTCACTGTATGAAAAATCACCATATTGTACACTTACGGTTTGAATACTTTTCTGTATGTCATATTTCAATTAAATATTTGAGATTAAAAATCTATGTAACTTAAAGAATAAGAATAAACAGCATTGTACTTATTACTAAAGTTAAAATAATTTATAGTATCTTAAATGCTTCCAGTGTGCCTCTCACCAATTGTGTTTACCTCTCCTGTCACTTTCAACAGGCGTAACAGGTATCCTAAATTTGAGGCTTACGAGGATTACTCTCTTCCTTTTTCTTTTATATTTTTGTATATACACATAGCTAAAATACACATTATTTTGTTTACCTGGTATTGAACCTTATATAAATGTGATTGTACAATATTTTATTCTTCTCTGACTTGCTTCCTTTGCTCTCATTATGTTTCTGAGACTTACAGATGCTGATGCGTGGCAGTAATTCATTGCCCTATGTTATCCCAATGCATGAATATATCATCATATATTCGTCCATTCTACTTCTGTGCACATTTGTTTTCCCACAGGTTTTTGCTATTGTGTACAATGTAGCTATAAACATATTTGTATATATCACCTGGTTATATGTACAACATTTTTTCTAGGACATATAACCAAATATAGAATAGCTGAGTCACAGGATATGTGCACATAATGCAGAAAATGGGTTTCTAGAATATTTACACCAACTTACATTTCCACTAAAAGTAAATGAAAGCTTCTGTTGGCCCTATTTTTGTTTGTTTCCCATTCATTTATCAACTGCTGATAGAGAAGTGTTTAGATAAACTGCTCTAATGGTAGTTTTATCAATTTATCTTGAGGCTTCGTCATTTTTGCTGCGGTTATTTGGAGACGGCATTCTTAGGTATGTACAAGTTTCAAACTGTTATATTTTCTAGTAAATTGCCCTTTCTGTCATTACCACAAGACCTATTGTTCTTTCACCCCACCTTGTGTGAGTACAATGAAATTAGCTTTCTTTTACTTACTATTTGCCTGGTATGTCTTTCCCTTTCCATGTCCTTATGTTTTAGATGTGTTTCTTGTCAATAGTATAGAGCAGAGTTTTATAAACGTATGTGTTTTTAATCCATTTGGCAGTGTTTCTTAACCGAAACATTTAACAATATTTATCATTACTAATATATTTATATTTATTAAGTAAATTAAGTCAATTAAATTATTTACTTTGTTCTACTTTTTTTCTTTTTTATTTCATACCTTCTTGTACCTTTTTACTCATTGCATTGCCCCTACCTTTTGGAGACAATAAGGTAAATTTTAAAAAAATTATTATCCCAATTATTTTAACATTCTTTCTTTTTATTCTTGAGACTGAGTCTCATTCTGTCCCCCAGGCTGGAGTGCAGCAGTGTGATGTTGGCTCACTGCAACCTCCGCCTCCCGGGTTCAAGCGATTCTCCTGCCTCAGCCTCCTGAGTAGCTGGGATTACAGGTGCCTGCGACCAAGTCCAGCTAATTTTTTTTTTTTGCATTTTTAGTAGAGATGGGGTTTCACCATGTTGATCAGGCTGGTCTCGAACTCCTAACCTCGTGATCTATCTGCCTCAGCCTCCCAAAGTGCTGGGATGGCAGGCGTGAGCCACTGCACCTGACCTTAACATTCTTTCTTAAGAAAATACAGAGGCAATCAATATTTATCCTTTTGAAACAAGACAAGGACCTTAAAAAACTTTAATGTGATTATCCTTCCTAAGGTATATATTATTTCTGTCAAGTGTTCTGGTTTTACGTATTTCCTCACACAAGCATAAATTGGATGTTACAGTTATACCATCCCCAATCTTGGACCTTGAATATGGGACCATTTCCATTTGTCTAAAATATATGCTTTGAATTTTATTTTAGATAGGATCTTTTTGAAGTAAACTCCCTCAGTCCTGTGTGAAAATGTTTTCATTTGGTTGTTGCTCCAGAAATATATATTTGTTTGGTATAGTTGTTTCTTCACTTAGCAGACTGACAATCTTATTCCAGAGTCTTCTAGCTTACATTGTTGCTACTCAGGTGGTAGCTATCTATGTAATTACTCTTGCTTTGTAGGTTATCTGTCTTCCTTGTCTGGTTGATTTTAAGCTTTTCCCCTTTTATGGTGTTCTACAGCTTCAGTATGATGTGTCTCGATATACATTTAATTTTACATATTCTGTAGAGCTTCACTGGGCTTTCTAGATCAGAAAACTGGTGTTCTCTTATTAACCACATTTTAAACATTTTCAGCCATTGTGTTTTTGAATATTGCCTTTTCTACTTTCTACTATCGCCTTCTGAATTACCAATTAGATCTCTTATTCAAACTTTCACTCTTTCGTGTATTTTAACCTGTTACATTTTCCAACTTTGATCATTTTAGGCCACATTTTGTGCATTTGCTTAGATCCATATATTATTTATTTATCTTTTATTGATATATAATAGTTGCATATATTTTGGGGGTACATGTGATATTTTGATTGCTGTATACACTGTCTAATGATCAAATCAGGGCGACTGGGATATGCATCACCTCAAATATTTGTCTTTTGTGTTGGGAACATAAACCTTCCAGCTATTTTGAAATATACAACAAATTACTGTTAACCATAATTTTCCTACTGTACTATTTAATACTGCAACTTAGCTCTTCTATCTAGCTGTATTTCTGCACCCCTTAACTTCTCTTCATCCTTTTCTCCCCCTTTCCCTTCACAGCCTTTGGCAACTACCATTCTATTCTGTACCTCCATGAGATTCACTCTTTTAGCAGCCACATATGAGTGAGAACATGTGATATCCATGTGATATTTGTCTTTCTGTGACTGGTTTATTTCACTTAAATTAATGCCCTCCTGTTCCATCCATGTTGCTGCAAATGTCAGGACTTCATTTTTATGGCTCAATAATATTCCACTATGTATACACACATTTTCTTCATCCACTCATCTGTGGATGGGGGCATTTAGGTTGATTCCACATCTTGGCCATTGTGTAGTGTTGCAATAAACATGGGAGTACAGATATTTCCTCGATATACTGATTTCCTTTCTTTTCATATATACCCAGCAGTGGGATTGCTGGATCATATGGTAGTTCTATTTTGAGGTTTATTTTTGACAAAACTCCATGCTGTTTTCCACAATGGCTATACTTCATTCTATGTTTTTATTCAACATCTTTTATTTTCATTTAGTTCATATCTGTTGTTTATCAAAATATTGACTTCAATTTTTAATTATTTTACTTAAAATGTTCTATTTGAATCTTGGCCAAATTTGCTTAAAAAACAAAAAACAAGGTCTTGCTCTGTTATCCAGGCTGGAGTGCAGTGGCATGATCATAGCTCACTGCAGCCTCGACCTCCCAGATTCAAGCGATCCTCCCACCTCAGCCTCCCAAGTATCTGGGACCACAGGTGCATGCCACCATGCCAGGCTTATTTTAAAAATTTTTAGTAGAGGTAGGGTCTCACCATGTTGCCCAGGCTGGTCTCAAACTCCAAGTTCAAGTGACCCTCCAGGCTTGGCCTCCCAAAGTGCTGGGATTACAGGCATGAGCCACTGTGCCTGACTGCTTAATTTTTTTTCATAGTTTGTATATTGCTCATATTTCTGTGCTTTTTTCTTTAATAAGATTAAATATTGCTCTTCTATATTCTGTATTGATAATTTCGATATGTGAAAGTTTTTTAGATCTGTTTCTGTTGCTTGGGTTTTGTTGGTTCTCATCCATTATGCCTTGTTTCCTCATGGATTTTGTAAATTATTTTAACTGTGAGTTCTTTTTTCTTTGGAACTTTATGTGAATTCTTTGGAGTAGGTTGAAATTGGCCTTTTCCAAAGTAGATTAAATATACAAAAGGTATATAAACAGATGTATAATTGCTAACACACGATAGTCTCCTCTAGTTCACTAGCTACTGCCATATTATCCTCCAAAGTGTTTATACCAACTTATGCTTTCCCCACAAGTATATGAAAGTTTCTATTCTCCACATTTCAGATGCCCGGTATTATTTGATTATTCTTTATAATTGCTCATCTGGTAATTAGGGAGTTATATCTCATTGTTGTTTGATTTGGAATTCCGCTGATGGTCAGTGAGGCTAAGTATCTTTTCACATATTAAAGGGTCATACAGATTTTCTCATTTGTGAATTTTCTGTCCAATCCTCTACTAGGTTTTTAACTTATTCTGTAATGATGTTAGGAATTTTGAAAAGATATTCTTGAAAATATTTATTTATTGGTCATATGTACTGCAAATATCTCCTGGCTTTAAATGTTGTTTATGACTTTTGTCATTTTACAAATTTTAACGTGGACTTTATCCACCTTTTAAATTTATAGGATATGTAATATAGGATTCTGTATCTTAAGTAATTCTTCACTACCATGTCATAACGTTTTGCCTTTCTTGTTTAGGACTTGAATCCAACTGGAAAATATTTTGTGATGGGAGTTATAGTGACTTGATTTTTATGAAAGCATACTCTATGTAAGCATTTCTTTGAAAGCTATCTATGTAAAACAATAACCTCTGTGTGTGTGTGTGTGTGTGTGTGTGTGTGTGTGTGTGTGTGTGTAAGCCTTTTATTCTATTCCATTAACCTTTGTCTAGCACTTTGTCACTATCATTGAGTTTTGATTAATAGATGTTTATGTAATCAGCCTTGATACATGGCAAGGGGGGAAAAATCTGACCTTATTCTTACTCTTCTATTTTTCCAAATTGTTTTTATTTTGGGTCCTTTCCTTTTCCATATGAATTTCAGCTAACTTGCCAAATTCTCAGGACTTTGTTAAAATTACACTGAATTTATAGATTACTCTGAGGCAAAAAAACATCTATTCAATATTGAATTTTACCACCATAATACATGGTATGGGTTTCCATTCAATCATATCATGCTTTATATTGTTGAATTAGATTTTAAAGACTCTAGAAATATTATTATACAAAATTTGGTGGAGCTATTTCTTGTCTTTTTACATTTTTAAAAATGTAATTGTTATCATGGATGAAATATTTATTCTGATATTTTCTATTTTAATGAACTGTAGGGATGCCATAGATTTTTGTGATTAATCTTATATACAGAAGCCTTGCTGTTGGTATTAAGAGTTTAGAAATGTCTTAAATTTTCATGTGGCCAATAATATTATTTATGATAAACAATTTTGCCTTTTGATTTTCAGTTTATCCCTCTTCTAGAGTAACGGAATTGGCTAGGATCTTCATTACAATGATAAGTGTTAAGGATCAGAGTAAAAACAGTTACAACAATGCTAAAATTTTAATGTTAACTATAATATTTACTATAAGAGTTAGATAAAATTTACAACAAAGGATTTTGAATATTATTGAATTATTTTTCCCTATATTTATTGGGATGATTGTCTTTTCTGCTTTAATCTTTTATTAAAAGATTATATTTCATTATATTCAAGATTTTAAAACCTGAGCTATTCTTGAATTTGGGGAATACGCACTACTTGTTCATTATATGTTTTAATACATAGCTGAATTACATTTTGCAATAAATTATCTGTATTTTTGCATCTATCTTAAGTTATATTTGTTTATAGTATCCTTAAATTGTACTGAAATGTTCTGGTTTAATATATTTTATTAGCTACATAAAAATAATTGAATATATTTACCTCATTTTATATTTTTGCAAGTGCTTGCATAAGATGGGTTATCTTTTCCTGTGAAACTGCAACTGATACCTTGGGTGGGGATGAGGAATAGTTTTTATTTCTTAATTTAAAAAATTAATTGTTGATTTGATTAGGTGTTGTCTTCATTAACCAATTTTGTAATGTGCTTTTTAAGAAAATTATTTTGTTCTAAGTTTAAAAATGTATTGCCATAAAATTGTTTATGATTCTCTTATTTTTAAAATCCCCACTCTAACTACAGTTGTATCCCCCTATAAGAATCTGTAAAAATTCTTTCTTACTTTTTAAAAATTTCAGTCTTTTTTTTTTTTAATTGAATGAGCTTGCTATGGGCTTGTCCATTTCATCCAGTTTTTGAAAGTACCAAGTCTGGGTTATATTATTTCTCTTTCTATCCCTATTCTATTTTAAATATATATTTTGCTTTTGTTGTCATCATTTCCTTCCTGTTTCTTCCTTTAAGCTTGCTACATATTTTTCTCTTAAGTTTGAATTCTTATTTTTAAAAATGTAAAAAATCAGCCTTAAAAAAGAATGAGTTCATGTCCTTTGCAGGGACATGGATGAAGCTGAAAACCATCATTCTCAACAAACTAACACAGGAACAGAAAACCAAACACCGTTATGTTGTCACTCATAAGTGGGAGGTGAACAATGAGAACACATGGACACAAGGAGGGGAACCTCACACACCGGGGACTGTCGGGGGGTGGGGGACAAGGGGAGGGAAAGCATTAGGATAAATACCTAATGCATGCAGGGCTTAAAACCTAGATGATGGCTTGATGGGTGCAGCAAACCACCATGGCACATGTGTACCTATGTAACAAACCTGCATGCTCTGCACATGTATCCCACAACCTAAAGTACGATAAAAAATATATAACCACATATAAAGCTATAAATTTACCTCTGAGTATTGTTTTGTTTGCCTTTCACAAGTGTTACTATGGAGGATTTTCACTGTCTTTGTGTATACTTGCAGTTTTTTAAAATTCGGATTCATTCTTAATTCACGTATTACTTAAAAGTGCCTATTTCAGTTTCTAAATGTGTAACTCTTTTGTGTAACTATCATTTTCTTGTTAAATTTAAGTGACTTATAGTCAGAGAATTTTGTCTGTGTTATATAATTTGGGGGAGAACTTCTTAAGATTTGTCTTCAGATGTTTAATGTGTTTTAGAAACAATTTATAGCCCTTTATAGCGGATGCAGGGTTATATATACATATATACACACACACACACACACATATGTACATGCATACATATATACATACATGCACATGTATACACATATACCTATATGTACATATATGTATACATGTATACGCATATACATATACACATATTCATATGTTAGATCAAGTTTGAAATTTTTATTTAAATATTCTATGCTTATTCATTTTGTTTTTCATCTGTTCATTTCTAATAGTTATGTTAAATATTCTGATATGATTACAGATTTATTTTGCTTCACATTCTATTCAGAATTTCTGTGTTTTTAGTTTTTAATGCTATGTTACCAAATCTGAACAAGATCGTTTATCCTTTCAGAAGATACAGAAATGAAGATCTCAATAATCCTTAGAAGTCACACATTCTATTAGGTAAAAAGAGAGAGGTTAACACTTGGTCCTAGACTCTAGTTGTTACAGTTGGAAAGGATCTTATAGATTCTTCAATTTCCAGTTATCTTCTAATTTCTCTGTGTTAAACGTACTGCTTCCCTCAAATGAATAATAGATTCAAACCTTGGCTCTTTGACTTATTTTTATGCAAGATATTGAGACAAAGAGATATTTTCCTTAGGAACTACAAAATTACTATTTTTATTAATTTTAAAATACCATAAAGACATTTTCAAATAATAATATGTTTTTAATCCATTAGAAGAAACGAAAGGGGAAGGAGAACACGGCAAGCTTATTTCAGAGACTTAGTTAAGAGAGGGAGAGAGGCACAGAGACAGCACGAGACAGACACAGAGAGACAGAGGGAATGTGCTCACCTAATAGTCTTAGGGTCAAAAGAAAGTTACAACTCATTTAAATCTGCTGGTTCTACCTACCTCTGTTGTATTATAGTATGAAAATCGATCTTCCTAATGACCCTAGTGAAAATCCTAAATGATCAATGATTCAATGACATTCCCTTTGCTCAACTTACTAAGCTAAGAAAATAGCTAACAATTAAAATTAGAGTAAGGGGAGACTAGATTTAAATTTTAATTAGTAGGAAAATTAAATTAACTAAATCCTCCATTCTCAAAGTACTTTGGATAATTGAGGTTTTACCGCAGTAAATAAAATTCTGACTGGATTTTTACTGAATAGGAAATTTCTCCTTGTGCTTTCATTCAAAGCTTGGTATAAACGCTATTTAGCATGTGTTTTTAATTTTTCAAAGACATATCTAATAAAAAGCAGCTATGAAGAATGCCTTTGCTTCATCTTTTTATCAAGTGATTCTGTTCAAGAAATTCTGTGTATTTGGTGTTCTGCTAGGATATACACACACACGCATACATATATATGTAAGTATGTGTATATATACATGCATATATGTTTAAATATGCATAAGCTTTATACAAATATTCAATAATCTTAAACTGTGCCCCCAAGTCAAAATCTAAAATATTTAGTCAAATAGCAACTGGCTTCAGCATTTACATGTCACTTAAAACCATAGGTTTCAAAAGAAGTTTTTGCCTCTGAAGGGAAGAATCAAAACAATAATGACAAAAGAAACATAAAATATTTTGTAGACTGAGTTACAAATTAAAAAGCATTCCTGTCTTATCATCTACCTTCAAAAAGTGCTTTTCAAGTGTTCCCTTTCCAGAGCTACAGATGGTCTTTGCCATTTAGCATCCTCATCCCTGTTAGAAGAAGCCAATTAATATCATATCCCTATACTTCTAATCAAGGCTGCCCTATTAGTGTTCTGTTGAGTGAACTGTTGCTGATTAACTGAAAATTAGTGAGTGAAGCTAATGACTTTCTCTCTAGACCCTGTGGGCCCATAAAATGTTCATTTGAGTTAAGGACAGTTAATTATGGTATATGATTTGCCAGGAGACTGAAGTTACTGAGTCGGTGTGAGGAGCCCAGGTTGGGGTGGTTGATGTGATGCAGGCTGGCAGATCTCTCTTTCAAAGTTTGCTGTTTTCCTCTTAGCTCATGTCTCTTCCAGGCAGTTCCAGGAGCTATGTCTGGCAGCTTGTTCACTCAGCTTACAAGAAAAAACTCCCCAGTGTATCACGAGGGGAAGAGCAAAATAAGAGTCTTTCGTCACTGGTAAAGTATTCCTTGCTGAGCAGCACAATTTCTGGGGGTTGACAAAGATCTATTTTAATGTGCTTTTAAACTACTGAAACACATTGCAATCAACATGGATATGATGTACATGGGTATGCCACCCAGGTTATGCTGCAGCTGTCACAGAATGATGAACAGATGTGAAGAAGATGCACTTTTAGATGGTTGGTCTTTCAGCCCCCAAGAGAAACAAAAGATGGTTAGCAAGAATATTTGAGTAAGAGCAGTAAGGAGAATCTGTAACTCAGTGAGACAAAACATGGCTATGCAGTGAAATGTCAAAGAGAGAAAACGCAAACCTACTGAATGTGAGAAATTGAAATTCAGCTTGTCTTTTTCCTCAGATTTCAAGCTACAGTTTCACACATGGTATTGTTTCGTAGCCATGTCATTTTAGGACTTCAGTAATTAAGCCCCTGGAGTAAAATTTAAGATGGACTTGCCTTTTACTATAAGGTATGAAGGCTGGCATACCTAAAATATATCTATCTTAGATTTATTTAGCATATTTTAAAAGAGACTGCCTAGGCTTTTCTTACAATACTCATGTGCATGATAAAATAGGAGGGAAATATAATTTACAAGCCTAAAATCAACTCTCTTGTTAAAGGGACTTTGGTAGTCTTCCATTTCTATTAACTAAACCTACCTTTTCTAGATATAGATGGTCCTAGGGCGCTAGTGAAGTTTTCTCTAAGACCTCCCCTCTGGTTTGAGTTCAGTGCCTTGTACTAAAGAGATTGCCTATTTAACAGATACAAGAGTGAAACATCAGAACCTTGTTTTGAGCTGAAGATTAACTTTTTTATTTTTAAAGATTTCCTCAAGTGAGGAATATGGAAGTTCAGAAATGGTTGCAGGTGTGAGCAAATTAGAAATTAGACAAGCCCAAAAAAATAACTTCAAGAGCCTCTTAACACCAATAATGTAATGTTTTCAATGATATGCCGAGATAATCATTGAACAAGAGGTACTCAGGATTTAAAAAGAAATAGCAGAGAAATTTGTTGAAATATTTTTAAGGTTTTACCAAGGTAGATGTTGTGAGGCATCAAAGAATGGTTGACTTAACCACACTTTCAACTGAGCTTCGTTGAAGCCCTAACATCCCCACTAATGATTTGTATAATTTGGTTGACTCACATATCTTCTCCTTGTCAGTTTGAGGAACTATTACATGCCAGTAACTGACTTTTCTATAGATAAATAAATTAGTTTTAATCAATAAGGTTTGGCCAATAAGGTTTAAAATGAGAGCTGAGGAAGAGCATAGGTTCAATTTCATAGTCTTGCCTTTCTCTTGCTCTCCTTTATGTAGAAGGAGCTGTCTGGGTATTAGCTTTAAGGTGACTCCATTCCTCTTTTCTTATTTAGCAGGAATGACTACAAATCGAGTTAGGGCACCAACATTTTTTTAAAAAAAACAACCATAACCCCTAAAAGGATTTTCTATTTGGAATAGGAAGTCCATTTGTATTATGTAGTTTAGTTCTGGTCATTGTTCCTGGAGGAAGATGTAAAAAAGATGGAAAAGTTCAAAAGAGTAGCAACTAAAATGATCAGGGGGCTTCCACAGTGTATTGGAATCAAGTACAAGTCTTCAAAAGAATCATCAGATTTATAGATTTATTCACACTTGAATGACTTTATAAAGCTAGCATTTGTAGTTGGCAATTATAAAGAGTGTTTTCACATATATAATCTTCCAGCAGCCTTGATAAAGACATCCAGACAGGCATAATCTCTATTTTACAGAAGAAAAAATGGAGATCTGAGAGATGCTACAACTTTTTCAAATTCTGATGGCTATTGGTAACTGGAAGGCAGCCAGCCTTGTAACCTCATCTCATCCGTTTCTACTCTTCCAAATTGATTGATTGGATTAACATATCCCCATTTGGTCTTGACAGGGAATAGCCAGAATGAATTTTCCCAGTCGCTGCTCTGTCTCTAATCATATGTTCCCTTTGACCTGCAATTGATAGTATATACTTCAATCTCTCTATTGTCTTGTTTCTAATCATTTCATATGTTGTGGATGTACCTATCATTATTATATCTACCTTGAGATCAGAAGTCCTCGAAGAAAGATGGCAATTGTTACAAGCTTTGCTCAACAAAATTATATTAAAATAATTTAAATGACCTTTCATTGTTGGTGCAAGGAATGTTAGAGAGGATTTAAGTGGCCTGGATCAGGAGTCAGCAAGCTATGTTCCATGGGCCAAATCTACTTGCTGCCTATTTTTGTAAATAAAGTTTTATTGGAACACAGCCATGCTCATTTATGCATTGTCTAGGTCTATGTTTGCACTACAGTGGCAGAGTTGGGTGGTTGTAACAGAAATGTAGAGCCTGAAAAGCTTAAAATATTTACTATCTGACCGTTTACAGAAAAAAATTTACCAACCATAGGCCTAGACAATTAATTATATCTAGTTAGTCCCTGAAAAATGACTAAGAAACAAGCAATATAGAGTGTGTTGTCCTCTGCTTCTTTCTAGAAATTTTACATCTTGGGTCCTGTTGTTATTTGAAGGAGAAAGAGTGTTTTCTGGTAAAGAAAATGGGAGGTGGATAGAAGAAATTCCAAGAGCATTTCAGAAGGGGAGTTATATTTAGAAGCATTGTTCTTCCACAGTCAATCAAGGTAATGAGAGGAAGAATTGCATGAGGTGAAGGTGTGAACTAGGGCATAACATTCTAGAAGTGTTTGTAAGAAGCTGATTGGTACCCAATATATTAAATTGTGACTTTACTAATGCCAATCAAACCCAAACCTTTTTGTTTAAAAATCATTTAAATTACTAGAGTCTATTCATAATTTGCTTTTAGCAAGGAAAAGAAGAGTAGCAGATTTTATTACATGAGTAAATTCTGAATCTTGGGACATGGATTCAGCTAAAGTAGAAGTTACTTTTGATTGTTGTTTGCACAAATCGTTTTGCACCAGCTATTATAAAAACAAATTTTTAATATCCCATATTTTGAGATTTATGGAGGTGACTTTCCTTTTCTTTGGAGATGATGAATGTGTGCCGACTTGCATCGCTGTTTAATTATAGATGGCTAGCTGTGAGGAATGTGGAAATGATCTCAGCCATTTAAACCTCAAGGCAATCTCCCCATGTGACCTAAAAGGTGTGCATTTTATTTATGTAGCTATTTTACCTACTCACTCAGATTTCTATTGCACTTAGAAATTCCCAAGTGAAATGTCTGCAGGTATTTTGTAAAAGTCTTGAAATAATATTCCCTTCCTTCTCATTCTCGCTCCCAGGAAATTTCTGCTTAAAGCTGCATTTGTAGAATAGCACATGGGAGGTGCCATAGTACAGGTGAAAGAGAACAGGCTTTAGACTCAGGCATACCTGGAAGGCCCTTTGAAAAGTCATGATGTGTTCAGGAAACTGAAAATGGCTCACCGGGGCTGGATAGTAGCGCTTAGTTGGGTGTGTGAACAATGACATGTCTGCAGAGGTGATCAGGAGCCGGATAATGAAGGATGTGGTGTTCCATGTGAAGGAACTGGAACAGTAATCAAGGTAATATGGCACCTCTAAAGGGTTTTAAGACAAGAGTATAACACAGTAGAATTTATAATCTTGAAAAATACTCTGGAAGTAGGGTGGATGACAGACTGAAATGTAAAGGCAGTGAGGGTAGGTAGAGATCTGAAGGACTGGTGTAGAAACTGAGGTTTTCAAGGAACAATAAGGTCTGCAGCGGGCAGTGTGTCTATGAGGGTAGGGGGCTAAGTTTAGGAGATGTTCGTGTGGCCTAATTGATAGAACGTAGAAATATTAACAGAGATGAGGGTGAGAGAAGAATCAATTTTGGGACTGAGTTGATTATAATAGTAAATTACAGAGGAGAAAAAGGATTAATGCCTATCTTACTATTGCACGCCCAGAGCCTCACCCCACTAAGCAGAGCGTTTCTGTGTTTAGAATATAACAATAAGAGAAAATAAAAAACAAACAGAAGAAAACAAAAATCTGGGTGCTGATGACAGTGACAGGAGGAAAAAGGAAGCATCTATAAAGATGGTACACATAGTTGTAAACATAGTTGCCAAGTACCAGCATGAAAAACTGAGATGACATTGTCTCCAAGGGCAGTGTCCATCTCTAGATGATGATGCCTATACAGAGTTTCCTTCTGTAAAGAGAATATCCGTCTAGGTTTCCCAGAACCAAACCTTCAGACTAAGGTTTTAGCCCACATTTAGGAGGTAATTACCAGCAGGGAGTAGAGAAATAAGAAAGAAAAGCAAAAGTAGTCAATATGGAGTATATTAATGATTGGTTACCACTGTGGGCAAGTAGGACTGAATCCTATTGAGAACCTCTGGGAAACTGGATAGAACATGCCTCATCATTGTTCTACCCGAAGGGCAAGGAGGGTTGAGTATTCATCTACCACTTCTACTTTGTCATTGATTAATGGGTTAAGCAATGGTAACTTCCTGACACTTCCAACCAGCCCTGGGCTTTGGGCATGCATACTGCATTGGGCAAAGAATTCCCTGAGACAGAGAGTTGTGGCTGTTGGAACTATGAATGACAAAGGATATGAGCAGAGTTCTGCATATACACACACATATACTCCTGTATATAACACACCCTACCACGGTTAGTACATCTATTGTACCTGTATTTTGAGTTTGAAATGGTAGAGTTTTTTTTTTATTATTTTTTTTATTTTTTATTATATTTTAAGTTCTAGGGTACATGTGCATAACGTGCAGGTTTGTTACATATGTATACTTG
>NW_012114489.1:450709-463774 GCF_000951035.1 Colobus angolensis palliatus
AAAGGATTCCCTATTTAATAAATGGTGCTGGGAAAATTGGCTAGCCATAAGTAGAAAGCTGAAACTGGATCCTTTCCTTACTCCTTATACGAAATGGTAGAGTTTTAATGAAAATTAGACAAGTTACTTCTCTCTGTGAAGCAGATTTTCCACCTTTTTGAACCTATCTCTCTGTATAGACCTACTGGGATCTAGAAGATGCAAATTTCAAGGCTGTGTCCATTGTATATGGGTAACATTAGTAAATGGTGATCTATGGTGATGGAATCGTTTGAACAACTGCTGAAACTATAAAGACAGGTATGAAAACTCAAATGAAACTGTTAAAGCAACTCAGATGTATCCGGAGAAAGAACAGATTCTGTACTCCAAAATGTTACCATTTCCGAAAATTACACTACCAAGATCTATGAGTTACACATAATATAAATATTTAATTGTTGATTTCAGAAGAAAAGAAAATGAACAGACCAGTATACAAGATGCTTAAGACATAGTAAAGTAGCCCTCCCAAGTCTTTATTTGAAACTGAAGATAAGAAATTAAATGGAAATATGAGTTGAAAGAGAACAAGGATATGGAGAATCACATATAAAATGGAAGAATTGGATTGACTGGTGAGTTACCTGGAAATGAGAAAAAAAGCATTAAGCTCAATTTACGGCAATCCAGCAAAGGATTTTTCCGTTTTTAGTATTCTACTTTATCTTTTCTAATTCCCTGTTTAAATACAAAGGAGACACTGGAAATGAGTTAGTAAATAAGTCATTTCTACTAGGGTATGCTATCTTGTAGGCCTGTTTCTTTCTGCCACTCACTGGCTATATAACCTTGGGTAAGTTACTTAACCTCTCTGTATCTCAGTTTCCTTACGTGGAAAAATTGGTGATAATAATTATACCTACCTCACAGGTTATGAGGATGAATACATTTGCATATGAAAAGTACTTACAGTGCTTGATACATCATAAGAAATACATACATCTCTTCTAGATGATGAGCAAAATGAATTCAAATTGTTATAGCTTATGGAATTTGACATAAATCACACAGAAGTGTATCACAGTGTTATTTTTAATGATTTTTAACATTCAAAATGATTGATAAAAAATATTTGGCATTCCAGAGCCAAAGCTAATAGCAATGGTGGGAGTTACAGTTCTAACAGAAGGAAATTTTAGTTGTTAGAGCCGTCAAACAATAAAATAGATTGCCACTGAAGTCATGTGTTGGATGACATGGAGAATATGTAACAGACTGGATGATTGCTTCTTAGTGATGCTGGAGAGCAGGTTTGTGCATCAGAGAAAAGGTGTAAGTAAATGACCTTTTCAGGTCTTTCTAATTTTGAGTCAATGATTTCAAAATTTGGCTCTAAGCCCTCTTTCCAATATTATATCTTATTGTTTCCTTGTGCAAATCCTCTGCCTTAGACACCCAAGCACACTCACAAACATTTAACGAGTTTCATGCTTTCTCACCATTTGAATTTTCTGCCACTCTCTCCACTCTGTCTTTATCTTTACAGAACAGGCCAAACATTTTGAAAGTAAAAGTCTTAGTAAAAGTTATAAAGTATATGGTATATTAAAGCTTAATTTCCATGTATAATATTATTAGGACTTGGTTTTTCATAGCTATGCTATGCTTGAACCTGAAATACTTAAATGAATATATACGAAGGATGAAAAGATGAGTTACCTCCACACCCATACATACTTGAATTAGTAAAAATATCTCCAATCTTTTGGATTTTTTACTTATATTACAATTCACCTCTGAAGATGTGTAGACTTCAACATTAAAATTAAATAAGAAATAAAAGGATGTCTTTATATAATGTCTCATCAAAAATATATATGTTAATACTTCCTATGGAGGAAAGATTTCTGGGAGAAACGAAGGCAAAGGAATGAGCTGCTGGTGATTAGCTGGTTTAATAGTTTTACATATTTGTCGTCAGAATCCTTTAAACCAGAGCTTGGTGGGAGGCACAGTTTGAAAACTTAGAGTTGCTTTAATTAAGGAGGTGGTGGGAGAAAAGAAGATCCTGCCTGGAAGACTAAGAAGGTAATGGGAGTGCTCTTTAAAGCTGTGCTAAAGAGGTTCATGATACCTTTCTGCTCTGAGAATCAGGACCATTTTCCTGCTCTGAGGGCAGCATGGGCTTGTTCTCACAGTCACTCAGAAGGGCAAATGAGAAGTGGTATGTGTGTCTATGAGCTACACAGTCATTTTCAACTGGCTTTGTGGATTACAATGTCATTTTGTGACGCAACTTGAGACTCTACACTGACTTCTCCATGTGGATTTCAAAACCCCTAAATTATGCCCCACCATCTTGCTTTCCTAATATTTTATATAAACTCACATCAATTTTTTCCCAATATTTTATCATGCAGGACCTATAAGTTTTCCTGGGGAAAAAGTATCAGCGCTAAAATATGCATTTTTCTGTCGGAAATAATAAAATAGTCCAAAGATGTTTCCCCTTTTTCATAAAATTCCAAGGGAAACCCACTTAGAAAATTTAGAGTATAATTGAAGAATTCTACTGAGCATACATGACATAAAATTAAACAATACTTGGGTAGACAAATGTTTGGAGATCACTGTCAGGACAATTTTTCTGTTATTTACTGAAAAAGATGACTTGCTATGGTTTCTTAATGTGCTTAAATGTGTTTCATTTGATCACATTAATATTTGTACAGTTATTTTTCCATTACTCGTGAAACACCAAAAACACTAAGCAATAATTGCACATACTTTTTCCTTTTACGACCATACATTTTCCCTGACAGGTCTTTTAAATTGACATATGTTATCAGAAACTTTTTTTTTTTTTTTTGAGATGGAGTTTCACTCTTGTTGCCCAGGCTGGAGTACAATGGTGTGATCTCGGCTCACTGCATCCTCCACCTCCCAGGTTCAAGAGATTCTCCTGCCTCAGCCTCCCGAGTAGCTGGGATTACAAGCATCCACCACCACTCATGGCTAATTTTTGTTTTTAGTACAGATGGGGTTTCAACATGTTGGCCAGGCTGGTCTCTGTTCCACCCGCCTCGGCCTCCCAAAGTGCTGGGATTGCAGGTGTGAGACACTGCGCCTAGCCTGAAACTTTTTATGATATATTAATAATATGTTTGACAAAGCTAATACTTTCAATGTAATTATTCACATTGACTGAAAGTCTCCTTTACTACATCCCTCTATCTTATTGCTCACTTAGATGATTCCTTAAAAATCATTTAGACATATAGATGGCTAGGCATGAATGTGGTGTCGTTCTAGGAGCATAAGGTGTATTATGAACCTCTCCGTTACTCAAGGACTACCTTTATGCCTCCATCTCTAACTCATGGGAGGAATAGGAACCTTGAACAGAGATTTGGTGCCTTCCTTTACTCATAGCTTGTACACATCTCACTGTGATGGTGATATGTTTAGCCTGAGAATCTACATAACAGAACTCGACAGGCAAAAAAATAGTTTCATTCCACATTAGAAAGCAAACAATACAGCCATAGAAAAGAACAAGATAATGTCTTTTGCAGGAACATGGATGGAGGTGGAAGCTATCATCCTCAGCAAACTAATATAGGAACAGAAAACCAAATACCACATGTTCTCACTTATAAGAAGGAGCTAGATGATGAGAGCTTACGAACACAAAGAAGGAAACAACAGACACTGGGGGTCTACTTGAGAGTGGAGGGTGGGAGGAGGGAGAGGAACAGAAGAGATAACTATTGGGTGCTGGGCTTACTCACTGGGATAAATAATTGGGTGCTGGATAAAATAATTTGTACAACAAACCCCCATGACATGAGTTTTCCTATGTAACAAACCTTCACACGTACCCCCAAACCTAAAATGTTAAAAAATAACCAAAAAACACCCCAAAACAAAACATTTGCCCCCCAAAACCAAACAAAAATCCCCACTGTTTTATCTAAATCATTATTAAATGCAGTCCTTTCTTAAAATTTTTACATTTTGTTATATTTACAAAACAATAAAATCATTTCCCACTTGATATAAGTACAAAAATCTCTGTTAATTCATTACATTATTAGAATAAGCAAATTAATTACTGCCAACATCAAATTCATTTTAATTTCCATGACCATCATATAGAGTTCTATACATAGAGGGTGGACTTCCACAATGAAAACGTGCTTCACTCTTTTTATTTCCTCCTCACAGCATGTTCTGCTTTAAAGATATATTGAGGGAATAAAATACATGGAATTTTATTCTAGTATCAAGTGAGACTTTAAAATATATGTGACAATATTTGATAAACACTTTTTTTCTAATGGGTGCACTTAGAAAATACAGTTTTACGTATATTTATATTTTGGCAATATAGTCTCTTAAGTAAAACAAAGCATATTGTAACAAAATATTTTGGTCAAAACTCTAAACAGTATATAGACTTCAAAATAACTCACTCAAAATTCATGAGATTTAGATTTCATGCTCAACTTATCAGGAAGAAACACATCCAAAATAGAAGTGGGTAGACTCTACTTCTACTCAATGGCTATATCTACATAACTGTGAATTAAAACAAACAAAAAAACAAAAGCTAGAAAATTGAAATTGGTTCTTAGTCATTATGTCTAGTTATGACAAATCGAGACACTATGAGATGATTTTCTCCTCTGGAAACCAGGCATTCAAAGAGTTCCAATGACTCAGGATGGGAGTGTACAGAAGAGAAAAGAGGAAAGAAGACAGCATTGATGCAAGAAGATACAATTCACCAATTCATAACCACACCCTGATCTCCATTACCATAGCACTACAGCCATGATCTCTTTCAGCCTTCTCTCTGCCACTATTGCCCTCGGAGCTAATTTTAATAGATTTTACCTCTTTAAGATGGTAGTGTTGAGGAGGGATATTGAACCACTGTGATTTGCTGTGAATTTTCCTAGGAAGGGCCCCAGGGGTCTGCCATGTAAGTGTAACAACTCTTATGTGAGTGTATCTCACTTTATACACAAACACTGCAATAATTTAATGTTATACATTTCTCAACCTGATATTATTTCTCTTTGATTATTTAGGTTGCATCTACCCCATGAGAAAGATTTCGAGAAGGTGTGAAAACTTTATTCCAAATCTTAGATACTCTATAAATGTCTTCCATTTTATAAAGGCTATCCGAAAGTGAAGCAAGGACAATTCTGAAAATTTATTCAATTTTAGGTTTGGTCAAACCAACAATAAATACAAAGAAATGGCTTCATCTGAGTAACTGATACTTCCAAGAGTTGGCCAATTGCAGTCTTTTGTAGATTATATACTTTACTAGTTAGATTAAAAATTATGGCAGGTGGAAATCCTAGAATGCTTTGGCTACCTATCTACGGATACAAAACCATGGTGTATAATTCCAACCTTATTAAAGCATTATAACATTGGCTTTTAACTCTCTTTTGGATTAGGACCAGGTACACTGGTACAGCTCAGTAAAACCTAAGATTGGAAATAATTTGAAATCTCAAAGTCATTGTCACCTTACCCATTTCACCTGGCTAATTACTTCCTCTCTTTTCATACAACCCAACAAATATGTCTTCACATTACTGGGGAAAAGAGATTCTCCCTATATTTACACAATGGAGTGATTTTTGCCCTTCTAATTAACCAGCATGAGTCAAACGTTTAAAAGGTTTCAGAAGAAACTCTGCCTTCAATTAACATTCACAGTTTCTAAATTAATCACTGCTGACCTTAACATGCAGGAGTCTTAAAGACATGTTTCAAATTAAAAAAATGGTAATTTTATTCAAACAAATCTAACTACCTATGTTTCATAAGTGTTTGGTCATTGTTTTTTTCCTATCACTGCATAAGGAGTCCTAGAATTTGGAGCATTGTTTCATCACATCTCTGGATAAAAGCCCTACAAATAACCTTGAGCATGATAACCATATCATCTTCAATATAGAAATTAATAATGACTCATTATACACTTTGAAAAATCCATACCGTGCTCACTTCAGCAGCATATATACTAAAATTGGAATGATACAGAGAAGATTAGCATGATCCCTGTGCAAGGATGAAATACAAATTCATGAAGCATTCCATATTTTTCAATAAGTGTCCACATCAACAAGTTAGAAAGATCTCAAATTAACAACCTGACATCACAACTAAAAGAACTAGAGAAGCAAGAGCAAACCAACCCATATCTAGCAGAAGACAAGAAATAACCAAAATCAGAGCTGAACTGAAGGAGACTGAGACACAAAAATCCATTCATAAGATCAAGGAATCCAGGTGCTGTTTTTTTTTTTTTAATATTAATACAATACATAGACTGCTGGCTAGACTAATAAAGGGATATAAGAGAGAAGATCCAAATAAACACAATTATAAACGACAAAGAAGATGTTACCACTGACCCCACAGTAATACAAACAACCATCAGAGACTACTATCAACACCTCCATGCATACAAACCAGAAAATCTAGAAGAAATAAATTCCTGCACACATACACCCTTCCAAGACTGAACCAAGAAGAAATCGAAGCCCTCAACAGACCAATAACAAGCTCCAAAATTGATTCAGTAATGAACAGCCTACCAACCAAAAAATCCTTCTGTGACCGGAAGGATTCACAGCCGAATTCTACCAGATGTACAGAGATGGTATCATTCCTACTGAAACTATTGCAAAAAAAAAAAAAAAAAAAAAATGGATAAGGAGGGACTCCTCCCCAAATCATTCTATGATTCCAGCATCATGCTGATACCAAAACCTGGCAGAGAGACAATAAAAAAGAGAAAACTTCAGGCCAATATCCTTGATGAACACAGAGGCAAAAATCCTCAGCAAAATACTTGCAAACCGAATCCAGCAGCACATCAAAAAGCTAATCCACCACAATTACATAGGCTTTATCCCTGGGATGCAAGTCTAGTTCAACACATGCAAATCAATAAATGTGATTCATCACATAAACCAAATTAACACAAAAACCTCAATAGATGCAGAAAAGACTTTTGGTAAAATTCAACATCCTTTCATGTTAAAAACTTTCAATAAACTAGTTATTGAAGGAACATACCTCAAAATAATAAGAGCCATCTAGGAGAAACCCACAGCCAACATCATACTGAACAGGCAAAAGCTGGAAGTATTCCCCTTGAAAACTAGCAAAAGACAAGGATGCCCTTTCTCACCATTCTTGTTCAACATAGTATTGGAAGTCCTGGCCAGAGTCAGCAGGCAAGAGAAAGAAATAAAAGTCACTGAAACAGGAAGAGAGGAAGTCAAACTATCCCTGTTTGCAGACAACATGATTCTGTATCTAAAAAATTTTCATAGTCTTGGCCCAAAAGCTCCTGGAGTTGATAAACAACTTCAGCAAAGTTTCAGGATACAAAACTGATGTGCAAAAATCACTAACATTCCTGTACACCAACAACAGCCAACCTGAGAGACAAATCAGGAACACAATCCCATTCACAATTGCCATAAAAAGAATAAAATACTTAACAATTCAGCTAACCAGGGAGGTAAATGATCTCTACAATGAGAATTACAAAACACTGCTCAAAAAAATCAGAGATGACACAAACAAATGGAAAAACATTTCATGCTCACGGATAGGAAGACTCAGTATCATTAAAATGGCCATATTGCCAAAGCAATTTACAGATTCAACGCTATTCCTATCAAACTACCAATGACATTCTTCATAGAACTAGAAAAACTATTTTAAAATTCATGTGGACCCAAAAAAGGGCCCAAATAGCAAAGGCCATCTTAAGCAAAAACAAAAAAAGCAGGGGGCATCATATTACTCTACTTCAAACTATGCTGCAGGGCTACAGTAACCAAAACAGCATGGTACTGGCACTGAAAAAGACACACAGACAAAGGGAACAGAATAGAGAGCTCAGAAAGAAGGCTGCACACTTACAACTATCTGGTCTTCCACAAAACTGACAAAAACAAGCAATGGGGAAAGAATCACTATTAAATAAATGGTGCTGGGATAACTGGCTAGCGATATGCAGAAGACTGAAACTGGAACCCTTCCTCACACCATATACAAAAATCAACTCAAAATGGATTTAAGACTTAAATGTAAAACTCAAAACTATAAAAACCCTGGACGATAACCTAGGAAATATCATTCTGGACATAGGAACTGGCAAAGATTTCATGACGAAGATGCTAAAAGCAATTGCAACAAAAGCAAAACCTGACAAATGGGATTTAATTAAACTAAATAACTCCTGCACAGCAAAAGAAACTATCAACAGAGTAAACAGACAACATATACAGAATGGGAGAAAATTTTTGCAAACTATGCCTCTGACAAAGGTCTAATATCTAGCATCTATAAGGAACTTAAATTTACAAGCCAAAACAAACAACCCCATTAAAAAGTGGGCAAAGGACAGGAACAGATACTCTTCAAAAGAAGGCATACATGTGGCCAAAACACATATGAAAAAAGGTGCAACACTCTTGTAGTATAGTTTGAAGTCAGGTAGCACAATGCCTCCAGCTTTGTTCCTTTTGCTTAGGATTGTCTTGGCTATACAGGCTCTTTTTGGGTTCCATATGAAATTTAAAGTTGTTTTTTCTAATTCTGTGAAGAAAGTCAATGGTAACTTGATGGTGATAGCACTGAATCTATAAATTACTTTGAGCAGTATGGCCATTTTCATGATATTGGTTCTTCCTATCCATGAGCATGGAATATTTTTCCATTTGTTTGTGTCCTCTCCTATTTCCTTGAGCAGTGGTTTGTAGCTCTCCTTGAAGAGATCCTTCACATCCCTTTTAAGTTGCATTCCTAGGGATTTTAGTTGCTTTGGAGCAAAGGGCTAATATCCACAATCTACAAAGAACTTAAACAAATTTACAAGAAAAAACAACCCCATCAAAAAGTGGGCAAAGGATATGAACAGAGACTTCTCAAAAGAATACATTTATGTGGCCGACAAACATATGAAAAAAAGCTCATCACCACTGGTCATTAGAGAAATGCAAATCAAAACCACAATGAGATGCCATCTCATGCAGGTTAGAATGGTGATCATTAAAAAGTCAGGAAACAACAGATGCTAGAGAGGATGTGAAGAAATAGGAGTGCGTTTAAACTGTTGGTGGGAGTGTAAATTAGTTCAACCATTGTGGAAGACAGTGTGGTGACTCCTCAAGGATCTAGAACCAGAAATACCATTTGAGCCAGCAATCCCATTACTGGGTATATACCCAAAGGATTATAAATCTTTCTACTATAAAGACGCATGCACACACATGTTTACTGCAGCACTATTCATGGTAGCAAAGACTCAGAACCAACCCAAATGCCTATCAATAATAGAGTGGATAAAGAAAATGTGGCACATATACACCATGGAATACTATGCAGCCATAAGAAAGGATGAGTTCATGACCTTTGCAGGGACATGGATGAAGCTGGAAACCATCACTCTCAGTGAACTAACACAAGAACAGAAAACCAAACACCGCATGCTCTCACTCATAGGTGGGAGTTGAACAATGAGAACACATGGACAAAGGGAGGGGAACATCACACACTGGGGCCTCTCAGGGGGTGGGGGGCTAGGGGAGGGATAGCGTTAGGAGAAATACCTAATGCAGATGACGGGTTGATGGGTGCAGCAAACCACTATGGCATGTGTATACCTATGTAACAAACCTGCACGTTCTGCACATGCATCCCAGAACTTAATAAAAAAAAAAGTGCAACATCACTGATCATTAGAGAAATGCAAATCAAAACCACAACGAGATACCATCTCAGGCTAGTCAGAATGGCAATTATCAAAAAGTCAAAAAACAACAGATGCTGGCAAGGTTGTAGAAAAAAGAGAATGCTTATACACCTTTGGTGGAAGTGTAAATTAGTCCAACCATTGTGGAAAGCAGTGTAACACTTCCTCAAAGAGCGGAAAACAGAACTACCATTCAACCCAGCAATCCCATTACTGGGTATATACCCAAAGCAATATAAATTGTTCTACCATAAAGACATTCATATATATATTCATTGCAGCCCTATTCACTATAGCAAAGACATGGAAGCAACCTAAATGCCCATCGATGGTAGACTGAATAAAGAAAATGTACATATACACTGTGGAATACTATGCAACCATGAAAAAGAATGAGCTCATGTCTTTTGCAGGAACATGGATGGAGCTGGAGGCCATTATCCTAAGCAAACTAATATAGCAACAGAAAACCAAATACTACATGTTCCTACTTATAAGTGGGAGCTAAATGATGACAATACATGGATACAAAAAAGGGGAAAAACAGACACTGGGGTCTACTTGAGGGTAGAAGGTGGGAGGAGGGAGATGATCAGAAAAAATAAATAATGGGTACTAAGTATAGTACTTGAGTGATGAAAGAATCCGTACACCAAAGCTCCATGACACAAGTTTACACATATAACAAACCTGCACATATACCCCTGAACCTAAAAAGTTAAATAATCATAAATATTTAGAAAACTCATTCATTTCTAAATACATACTGATTCATGTTCAGAAAATATCTAAGAGCACTTAATATGTACAGGTACTACTGTGCTGGAAATACAATAAACAAAACAGACAAAAATTCCTGCCTCTGTGAAATTTACATTCAGGGGAGCTATATACAACAAAAGTATAAATAAGTATTGTACACACTCACCCTTCATATCCATAGGGGATTGATTCCAGAACCTTCCATGCAGCCCCAAATCAAAAGATGTTCAAGCTCCTTATATGAAATGGTCTAATATTTGCATGTAAACTACACTCATTTTCTCATTTAAATAATCTCCAGATTATTTATAACACCTAACAGAATGCAAATGCTACATAAGTAGTTTTTATACTGTACTGTTTAGAGATTAATGCCAATAAATAAAGTCTGGACATTTAAAAAAGAAAAGAAAAATCCATACTATACTATATTTCACATCACCTGCATTTTCCTGCAGAAAGACAGTGGCATACAAATTTCAGAATATTCTTAAAATTTTCTTTATAAAAGTGGAATTATTACAATTGTTAAAGAAACCCAAATGCAGGTGGTTTATATTGAAAACCAAAGTAAGGATTTCCTGATGGGAAACATTTTCCACAACATTTCAAGGATTCAGTGACACTAGTGTCTACTTTCTTTAAGAAATCCTAACTCTAGGGGGACTCAAAGATGGAATCTAGCTAATCTTACAATGAGGAAAAATAAAGCTTTCCTAACAGATTTAAAAAAAACGTTGTCTATGATATATGCAGCCAGGGATTTGCTGCATTATCTAAAGCTACGAACAAAAAATGTGTGACGTAAATAACTTTATATGCGAAGTCCTATTATTCAGCCTCTTGTTGCCTATGGTACTGAAGCTAGTGCTCTTCTAGGAGCAACCCTGGGCTCATCTTGAAACTCTGGTCCTGCATGTCTGACTCTGCTTCTTGAACTCCCTTATTCTGTGTACAGTACATTTGTCCTCGATGGTAGAAACCTGGGTCATATTTTTCTCTCCCTTTGTCATCTTGGATTCTGTGCTGCCTATATTGTATGTTAACTGGATTCTGGAAAATAAAATGCCACTGCTTAAAGGAACCAGAATGTTAGCACTAAAATTCTAAAGTCCCATGTAGTCCAAAGTTTTTTTTCCACTGGTGAAGAAACTGTAGCCCAGAAAAATGTGTCTTCCCCAAGGTCATACAGTTAGAAATAGTTTGTTACAATAAAATTTCACATATTGGTGTCCCAATTTCATATTTAGACCTCCTCCTGTTAATGAATTTTTGTCATCCACATGAATTGATCCCATTTCAGCTGTTTAAAGAGAAGGGTGAGAGTTTCTCTCCACGTATTTCTTTATCCTCCTTACACACATACCCATTCTAAACTATATCCTGCAGACTTATAAAGCATACCCCACTGACAGGGTTAAATGAAGACGGGCTGAATATGTGGCAATATCAGAGAAATATTCCCCTATATAAGCATCCATGGGTGTTATTCAGACTATTATCAAGTGATCATAAATTTCAGGGAGCACTGACTTAAACAGCCAATGTGGTGGTAAGCAGAACACAAATTTTAACCCAGAGACAGTGCAACCTGGAGGCTGGGTGCAACATTTAGCAAGTTCTACTAAGGAAGGATTCATGAACAGATTAAAATATCAGCAAACTTCTCCATAAAAATACCACTGGAAAAAAACACCTAAACACGAATTTGATTATGACAAAATAGGTTTTCTTTTCCAGTAAGTTCTAGTTTAGGGAACTTACTGTATTTTACCCATTTTCATTGAAGATGAGAAAAACTGTAACTTACCTTCTCACTGACTGAAAAAAGTCATGAAAAATTTTGTAGATGGTTTATAGATAGGCCCTGAGTCACACATGATACCTGTAACTGCCAAGGAACTGCAGTTCCCAGGTTTCTCAAGACTCCTAACTACCAACTATGCTGCTTCCTCTAGTATTCCATGTTACCTCTGCACTGAAAAATTAATAATTGTGGTAGTTTATTTTTCAGTAAATATTCACTCCCTCCTCCCCTCCCTCATATATGGGAGGAGTATATTTCCATGCTTTATTGATATCGGACTTGGCCACGTCATTTACTGTAACCAATATTATTTCGGTGCACGCGACTGTGTGCTACATCAAGATTATGCCTGAAGCATCGTTACTTGTTTTATTCTCTTCTCTGGGAGCTTTTGACCACTGACACCATTAGAAAAAACATGTAGGCAGTCCCCTGGCCCAAGCATAAAAGACAAGTGGAAGGGCGGAGCAAGATGGCCGAATAGGAACAGCTCCAGTCTCCAACTCCCAGCGTGAAGGACACAGAAGACTGGTGATTTCTGCATTTTGAACTGAGGTACTGGGGTCATCTCACTAGTGAGTGCCGGACAGGTGCTGGTCAGCTGTTGCAGCCCGACCAGTGAGAGCTGAAGCAGGCTGAGGCATCGCCTCACCTGGGAAGCGCAAGGGGGAAGGGAATCCCTTTTCCTAACCAGGGGAACTGAGACACACAA
>NW_012114489.1:469584-496915 GCF_000951035.1 Colobus angolensis palliatus
AAAAAATAAAAATTAAAAAAAAAAAAAGACAAGTGGAACAGGCCTGAATCAACCCCGTGGCTTGGAGTCAGGACCAGCTGAGCTCAGCCTATGTCAGCTAAACTCCAGCTGAATCACACATAAGAAATTCTTATTGTATGCCACTGAGATATTTTGATTGTTAGTAGCAATAGCTGACTGATACAATAGTTGTCCCATATGTTATTCCACTTGTTACTTTGGAAATCTTTGCTGATTTTCCATTTTTATATATTTTACCTTCCCAACCAGATTGAAAGACACCTGTGCAGCTTGATCCATGTTTTAACTTATTTGAACCCCAAAGTACACACCACTATAACCATTCAATATATTCTAGTTGCAGTCACCCATGTTTTCCTTGTACCGTGCATTGGAGTAAGTCTTTACTGTACCACTGATAGCTCTTAGTGACAAATGCTGCATTTCAGTAGCAATCTCAGAATATGTTTTAGAAGCATAGAGGCTAAGTAACTCAACAGAATAATCAGTGAAATTGAGCAAGTGGAGAATTCTTCATTTGGGGACATTGCTGGCATTTTAAGACACTTTTCCATTCATGGTAGAACAGTTATTGCACATAACTGAAAAGGCCATTTTTCTCAAGGTAAAATTGCTGATTCCAGGAGCACACGGTCTGAAAAAGCTTTTATGAAGAGAGCACTATTTTCCCATTGGATTTCTCCATGAATCTGGTATTTAGAACTGCCCAAAGGCTAAGGGCTGATATATTTGCTATTATGTTTCACAAAAGGGCACAGATCAAGCAGGACAGGGAGCAAGGTGACCTTCAACTTCATATATTACATATATACATGTTGTACCTTATACATATTACAATTACATAATCACATTATATGTAATACATACATGTACTTACATACACCATGTAATTATATGTAATACATATATGTAGCATATGTCATACACTGTTCATGTTGGGAAAAGCAATCCAGTTAACTTTTTGAGGTGAATTTTCTTTATTCATCTGAGAAATGGTTTGACATTACCAAGTAATACCAATTCTGCTATAGGATGACAGGCATTTAGGGCATTAAAGATTATTTTTAAAAATGTATTAAGGGAGAGGGTAAAGAAATCCTAGAAACCCCCAAATTGTATCTATCAGTGGCAGCAGATGAGTGCTCAGTCAGTGTATTGAAAAGATTTAATTACATCTCTTTCTTACCTTGAATGTCTGAATCAATTTGACATACCGCTTAAAGCAACGAGTGTCTACAGAACAAACTCTTCCTGTGGCTAGTGAAATGAGTCCTCCTAACAGTAAGACTTATTAATAGCAAATTAATGATTGCCAAATCTAGGGCTCAACAATGACAAAGCTTTTTGGAACTTTCCATATACTTTCTGTGTGACATTTTCAGCTTTAAATCTTTGCCCATTCTGCTCTTTGAAATCTTGATATGTAAAAGCTGGATATGTATGTCATCATGGAAGCACTCCTAGTTGAGATCCCTGCAATCTGATTAAAGAGGGGAGAAGACTGACGAAATAAACAACCTGCTTTTTTATATGTGCTATTCCTAACTTTTCCAATGTTAGTGAGATCCTTTTCCTCTGCAGAAGAGCTGAACGAACTAGCAAAGATTCTCCAGGGCTTGAAACAAAAATGAGAGCAAATCCTAAGGAATTTAGGTAACAGAAAGGTAAGATTTTAATTAAAATAGATATTAAAATCTCTGGTATTCTACAATATTTTAACTCTTAGCTTTTCACTGCCATTATTGGTTTTTGCCTTGAGATACTGTTAAGAGTGGGAATGTTTCAGGATATTTTGTAGGCTATAGGAAATCTTTGCTTGTTAACAGATTACTGCAGTTTGTTCAAAATTATTTGAGAACCTCTGTGACTTTTCAATAATCCTATTATTTTAAAAACATAAACTCCTTTTCTTGTCATTTGTCCCACAGGCAATTGGAATCAGAATCTCTCGAAGAGAGAGAAAACATAGCTTCTTTACCATCCAAGTTTTTTTGTTTTGTTTTGTTTTGTTTTTTGAGCTCAGGAATGAGGTAATGAGGGCAAGTCGGAAAAATGTTTGTGGCTAGGCTGGAAATCAATGGAAAACAGGTTATGGTTTTACAACAAATCAAGTGTCACAGATTTGCTTTGTGTTTGGGAGTTAATCTACATTCTCTAAAAATTCTCCAAAAGCCAGTTAAAGCAAATGAAGCAAGACTCTGCAGGAACCCCCTAGAGAGAACACACTGCTATGTCACACAGCTCTCACAATTGAGTGGGAGACATTGTCTTAAATGTGTGTTTTACAACAGATGCCAATTGCTCTGATTCTTGCCATTAACAACTTCAGAATTAGCTTACAAATGGTAATCTTCACAGAGCAGTGACTTTTGTGTGGGAAACCCAGGAAGAAAAGAAGCTTTTCAAAAATTTTTTTTCTTTTGCAGCTGAACACAAATGAGCCTGGGAGCCTCTCTGCACTGTGTAGAAAATACAACTATATTCATGTAAGTGTATGTGTGGTATTAATAATTCAGAGAAAGTGATAGTCAAGGGTTGGAGAGAGGCTGGAAATCAACTTTGAAAGCATAAAAGTTGAAAGATAAAGTGTTGAAAATTTCCTTGGCTATTTAAAAACTCATATAAACCAGTCGCTGGAAATCAATATTGTGGTGTTCAAACTCTTAACACCTTCATTTTTCTGCTTAATTCCAAATAATAGTCGTGGATATAAAATTGGAATAGGGCTGAAATATTAGAATTTGAGACAGAAAAATTCCTGTAGTGGTGTATTTTAAAGCTGAGGCCATAAGTAATCATGAAAATACTAGTCACTGGTTTTACATTACTAACAACAACAACAAAAACAAATCTTGACAGTAAGTCTACTGTATTTCTTCCCATTTGTTTAAATGGTATAGTGTATTACACCATGATGTGACTCTGCTCAGAAATGAGAGAGAAGGGAAGATTGCAAAGAAGACTAAGATAGGCAGAAAGAAATGCCTTGTCACCCTTCAATGGTGGAAGAGATGTGGGGTAGATCATTCCACTAGAGACAGATCCCCAAGCCATTTTTATTTGCTTTGAAGTACATTGCAGGCTCTTTATAGGTTCGTATTTCCTTCTCAGTGGTACTTCTTTCAGGCTGATATTAGCATGAGAGATTACTCAATTATAGGGAGGGGGACAAATTTGAGGGTGATATCGGAGGGAACAAAACAGCTCAGGGAGCAGGAAAATGGCCAACAGTAATTAAATATCTGCCATCATTACTCCCAGTGGCACATATCTATGTACACATATTTGGAGATCAACCTGATGATATATATTCCAGTAGCACCCATTAAATGAGTACCACTCCTCCCCAAATGTGAAGGCATTCAGCTTTCTGTGACTAAGAAAACTAATTTTGGGAACAATTTGCATCATCATAATGGGTGAGAAGCACAGATAGAACATGAATGACAGGGTCACATCTTATCTCAAAAAAATCCAGTGCTTCAAATACAGTGCTTGAAATTCAGGTACCTTAAGCCTAACTGAGAAATTTCCTTGGAAAGAGTCCTTCCCTGACAATTTAAAAGAATAAAATAAGCATATTTCACCTACTTTCTCAAATAATGGGGTGTCCAGGCTTAAATTTAAATTGATTTCATTCCTTTTGAATTCCTGGACAGGCACAGGACTCTTGTCATTACTGAAAAGCAATCTAATTTGGAAATCTTTAAAGCTGAAATCACCTCTTACTAGAAACTTTTCTTGTTCTGTTTTCACTTCTTCTGAACCTGTTCCTTTAATCGTCTCCTACTCCTATCTTTCCCCAGTCCACTCTCCTCCATTCTGATTTCATTCATCATTCTATCAGAAATTTCAGTGACTACTCAGTGTGCTGAATGTCTTTCAAATACCTCCATAAATCCATTTCTCACCCTTTTCCACCCTGCTCTGTTGCCACTGAAGGCTGATTGGAATTTTCTGCCTTCTGGTTGGGTATGGTCAATGAGAAGCATTGGCAAGAAGCTAGAAGGAAGGAGGTGTGAGAAGGGGGTATTTATTCTCTCACTTCCATTTTTGTCAGGTCACCATAGTTAGTTATGTTCTTTGAGCACATCACCTAACAGGTGCCCCACAAGGATCCTCTGTGGATTCCAGTAACCATGCTCTTCCCCGTCTGGATATTCCTTAATAGGGGCAGCAGCTGCTCCCCAGTATTGCGAGCCCTGGTATACTGTACTACTGTCTTTTATGATTTCCTTAAACTCAGCTTACAACCTTGTAAATAGTTTATTAAACTCTAAATTGCAGGGTTTCAGGGTCCCATCTGTTTCCTGCTGGCAATATGATTGACAAACTCCATATACCACTAAATCCTTTGTTCCTTTGATTTAATGCCATTGTCAATTCCTGCGGTAGACAGACCCTAATGTAACCCTCAATGACCTCTGCCTTCTGGTATTCATGTCTTTGTATTATCCCTTTGAGTGTGGGCAGAACCTGTGACTTGCTTCTAACTAACAAAATATGTCAAAGGTGGTGGGAATGTGAATCTGGTAATTATGTTATTGATATGGTTTGGGTCTGTGTCCCTTCCCAAATCTCATGTCAAATTTTAATCCCCAATGTTGGAGGTGTGGCGTGGTGAGAAGTGATTGGATGATGGGGGCAGATTTCCCCTTTGGTGCTGATCTCACGATAGTGAGTTATCATGAGATCTGGTTGCTTAAAAGTGTGTAGCACCATCCCCCCTCTCTCTTCTTCCTGCTCTGGCCATGTGAAGATGTGCCTCTTTCCCCTTTGCCTTTCATCATGATTGTAAGTTTCCTGAGACCTCCGAGCCATGATTCCTGTTCAGCCTACGGAACCATGAGGCAATTAAACCTCTCTTCCATATAAATCACCCAGTTTCAGGTATTCTTTATAGTAATGCAAGAATGGACTAATACAGTTATTTTATATAAGACTCTGTCTTGCTAGTCTCTCTTTCTCCTTCTCTATTTCCCTCTCTCTCCCTCACTTTGAAGAGATGAGCAGCCATGTTGTAAATTGCTATGTGAACTATGAACCGGTCTGCAGGGCAAGTAATTGTGAACAGTCTGTAGGAGCAGAGGGCCTCCGTCCTACAGCTACGAGGAATTGAATTCTGCCAAAAATGCGAGTGGCCTTGGGAGCAGACCTTTCCCCAACTAAAGCTTCAGCTGAGAATTTGAGCCTGGCAGGCATCTTGATTGAAACCCAGTGAGGCACTGAAGCAGCAATCTCAGTTAAGCCATGCCTGGAATCCTGATCCACAAAAACATTGATACATTAAGTATATGTTGTTTTAATGTGAAATATTTTTGTTACACAGCAATAGAAAACTAATGCAGTCTGAATCATGGGAATAGCCTCTGGTAGGCAGTATACTTTGCTAGTTCCTAATAGGGAACTGAATATTTCTAGAGAAATATCTCGAAAGAATGCTGACTGAAACTGGAAATCATGTATGTCCTACGGTTTTAGCTAAAACACTCTCAGTAACCCTTTCTTCATATCTTCTTGATTCTTGGGTCTTTAGCACCCCCCCCAACACCAATTTTATCCTTGAATTCTCTTTTATTTCCTTCTTACTGAGTAGCCTATAACAACATTCCATGAGGGGAAAAGCACAGGAATGGGAATGTTCATCCTGGCCAAATCAAGTGAAGGAGAAAAGGTTTAGGCTTGAGGCTTGCCATCCATGGGTTCATCAGTGTATAGAAACTACTGTCTCAAAGTTCATCAGTAACCTCACAGGTGCCAAATTCATTGATCAAAAGTTGTAGGCCTTCCTCTGAAGTCCTTGCAGCATTTTGCCAATAGTCTCTTTCTTTTTGTGATTCCCTCTTTCTTGGCACTCTTGAACCTACACTCCACACTCTTCTGCCACTATACTACCCTCTCCCATTTTTCTTCATCTTATTCTAATTTATTAAATGGATGTGGTAGACATTACCACTTCTCACTCATGTTCAGATTTCAACTTCATCCCAGGTTTCTGAAGGATTATATGTGTGAACTTCTTGCCAACGCTTAGCTTTGGCCAAATCCAATCAGAAGGCAGAAAGTTTAGTTAGACAAGGTCATATGATGAGTTCTACCCAAAACATTGTGAGGGGAACTGATGGCTGTCACTTATAGGCTGAAGAAGTTAAAAGTCACTGTAGGACCCTCTAACTCTTCTTTCTTGGTGAGATGTTGAGATGTTGCAACCATAAGATGGAAGCACATCCTGGTTCTCTGAGGCCCCTATGGAGGAAAGATACCCTGGAGAATTGTTGAGGCTCCATGGAACATCGCACAAGTGAGAAATAAATTTTGTTGTGTTAAATCATTGAAACTTCATAGCTTTTTAGTTAAAGCAACTTGGTCTATCTTGACTGATTCATGGATCATTACTCAAACTTCCTCCTCGTATTCTTTCTTTCACAATGTACTCATACACTGGTCAATGCCATTCATCCTTAGAGCTTCATGATCACTTCCATATCAAGCATTTCTAAATTAACACATTCAGGCAGACTCTTTTCGGTGATTTCTAATTCTACATGTCCAATTGCTCATTGGGCATCCCTTTGCTGATATCCTTCTGAAACATTAAAATTCCAGTGTACAAAAACCACACTCATGTTCTTTCCCTCACATCCAGGCCTACCTTGTGATATATCTATTTCTATTAAATGCCTATGTTCTGAAAAATAAAATTACTCCTCAGCATGTGCAATCACCAGTACTATCTGTTATTCCATCTCCTGGATAACTCTCCCTCTGCCATTTCTGATTCCCTTGCTTGGTCCCTCACTGGATCTCAGTCATCTGCAGCTAGAGAGATTAAGACATCCATTGTCATCACTCCACTGATACATTCTTCCTAAAGACACCAGGAACCCATACAATGGACATATTTTAAACCTTATAATGCTAGATTTTTCCTCTGTATTAACACTATTGATCAATTTTATCCTTTAAAAACTTGATTCTCTTCATCTCTGTGATGATTCCTTTTACATTTCAGTCATAGGCTTCTCTTCTGACCAGGTCTTAAATGTCATCACTTCCCAAGCATCTATCCTTACAACTTTCCTCTCCATGGGTTTCTCTGAATGCTTTAATCTTTTGCCATGGCTTTAACTATTTCTGCACACAGGGGACTTGTTTATCTCAGGGTGTAGTCTTGACCTTTCTCCCAAATTCCACCCATTCACTGGATCCTTACACCTATTTGAATGCCCCTCATGTACTTTAAGCTCAAGATTTTCAAAGGTGAACTCATTGTCTTATGCCTAAACCTCTTTCTTCCACTGTATTTACTTTGGCAGTTGGTAGACACCCAAGATAGAACCATCAGATTTAGATCATTGCCTCCATTTACTTTCCCACATTGTTTAATCACCACATCCTGCAGGTTTTGCCTCATAAAAATTTCTTCAGCCTCTTCCTTCAACTCCACCACTGCCCACTACCTACTGCCCCCATTTAGGTCTTCATCTGCATTTCCTTTGACTATTGCAGTAGTGTCTGAGTAGCCCTCCTGCCTCCAACCTTATTCCCTTCAAATATCTCCTTCCACTTCAGATGACCTGGCTGTAAGTGTGTCCCTAATTTGAGTTCCTTAGCTCTTTTCCCATGGCCCATGGGATAAAGTACAAACTCCTTAATAAAAGGCAAGCAAGGCTTGTTGCGGGTGTGGCCCCAGCAACCTCTCTGTTCTCATCTCTAACCTCTTATCAAATTATATTACTCAAAAACTAATTTTTGCTAAATGCTCTTGCTAATCTTCCCAAAGCATATCTCACTCTTTACATTAATATGCTCAAAAGCATCATCCTCTTATTGCCTATCAAACGGAGACTGATCTTTTAGCCTTGGAATTCAAGGTTCTCCATTTCAACTCCGGGATTTTACCACTCTATGATGGAAGTTTCATAAATAGTTCCAAATAAAGAACCCGGGGCCAGAATTGCTTCGGTGACTGATAACTCTGGGCTTCGTAATGAAGGACAGGAATGAGACTACAAGTAGGGATCAAGCAATCCCAGCTATGAGAAGAAAAACGAGGGCTGCCAAGCCTACATTGTGACAGACATTTTTACACTAAGTAAACCAAGGCTGGGAAAGTTTAAGTAAGTCTCCCAGAGTTACAAACTTGACAGTATAAGAAGCAGGTTTCAATACCTGTTCTCTTTCAATCGACAGCCCCATTTATTGCTGGTGCACAAAACACCTTCCAGTATTTCCACATTGAATGTTTATTCTGTCACAATCCTACTCATATTTCCAGGTGCAGCCAAAATCCACAAAGACTTTCTTGAATCACTCAATATATGGTCACTTATTCCTTAGAGAACTATCTGTGCAAAATGGAA
Source organism: Colobus angolensis palliatus (assembly GCF_000951035.1). Lineage (NCBI taxonomy): Eukaryota > Metazoa > Chordata > Mammalia > Primates > Cercopithecidae > Colobus > Colobus angolensis. Next base: position 477,969 of record NW_012114489.1, read on the forward strand.
ATATTCTATATCTTTGTTTTCTAGCCTGGTAGCTACTAGCCACATGCATTTATTGAGTACTTGAAATGTGGTTAGTAGGACTGAGGAACTGAATTTTAAATTTTATTTAAATTTAATTACTTAAATTTAAAGGTAATTAGCCACATGGGTCTAGTGGATCTGTAGCTCTAGATTTCTGCTATTCAAAAATGATCAGCATTGGCATCACTTAGGAGGTTATTAGATATGTTGAATCTTAGGCCCTGTCAGACCTGCTAAATCAGAATTTGTAACAAGTTCTCCAGGTGATTCATCTGCACATTAAAGTATGAGAAACGCTTCTCTAGAGCATTTGTTAGCAGCAATTTATGACTTTTCAAAAATCATATTTTATATCAAGTTTTATAATACAGGCACCTAGAAGGAAGGAAACATTCAGATAGCTAAGTAACTAATTGTTGAATTAAACATAGCCTGTATACTTAAAGAATCTACTACATGTGGACAACAGGTGGTCATTTCTAAGAGAAGAGTTCTGAGCAAACAAAGAATACAACATGTATAATTACAAAGATCTTCCCTTGAGACCTGGCCCCAGTTGATTCAATAAATGCATACTGATAACTATGATGTGCCAGGAATCTTCTAGGGACAGTAAATACAGTAGTGAATATGACATAATCCTTGCCCATATGGAGCTCACGGATGAGGAAAGGAGAGCAAGTGTTCAAGTCTAAATAATCTGTATTATAAAAAAGCAAACATTCTATTGGTCCACAATCATTGATTTTAGTATCATTTTAATTCTTAATATTACTAAGTTTTGGCTGGGCGCAGTGGCTCACTCCTGTAATCCCAGCACATTGGGAGGCCGAGGCGGGCAGATCATGAGGTAAGGTGTTCAAGACCAGCCTGGCCAATATGGTGAAACCCTGTCCCTACTAAAAATATAAAAATTAGCTGGGCATGGTGGCGCACACCTGTAGTCTCAGCTGCTCGGGAGGCTGAGGCAGGATAATCGCTTGAACCAGGGAGGTGGAGGTTGCAGTGAGTCGAGGTTGCACCACTGCACTCCAACCTGGGTGACAGAGTGAGACTCCATTACTATATATATGTGTGTGTGTGTGTGTGTATATGCTTTGCCTCAGAGAAAAAAAAAGATAAGCGTTTAAACTGAAGAACTATATTTTCATTCCAGTAGTTCTCAGGAGGGGTTGATTTTTGATCCCAGGGGATATTTGGCAATGACACCTGGATGCATTTTTGGTTGTCACATTGTGGAGAAGTGCTACAGGCATTGAATGCACAAAAACCAGGATGCTGTTAAACATCCCACAACGTGCAGGATACCCCCACTCCCCACCCCCGACAAAGAATTATCTGACCCAACATTCCAGTAGTGTCCAGGTTGAGAAACCCTGCTCCACTCCTTTTCAATGGATTCAGAGTAAAACAATTCAATGAGAAAGATGTCTCTATTTTTGATGGAGGAAACTTGAAGGAAATGGACCAGTGGGGATCTGAATCACCACTTTGACTTCTTCCATGAATGTGCAATGGGAGCTCCAGCCTAAGAAGAATCATCACCAGTTACAACAGCTCCCATAAGAGTGCTCGAGATTGGACCTTTTGGGGGAACTGCATTGTGGATGTACCTCTTCCTTCTGTGATGCCTCTACTTGAATAGGTGGCTTAGTTTCCTTTTTTGAGATCCTAGAGTTCTCTGCTTAATTTATGTGGGAGAGTAGCAGAAACTGGAATACACTTTTCACCACACCTTTTGACTCCTTTTAATCTAGTTCTCAAACCCAGGCTGCATGTCAGAATTCTCTGGCAGGCTTCCTTAAAAATATTGACATGGGTGACATCAATGAAAATGTTCGAGTAAGGAACTCTAAAAAACTGCCTTTTGGGGGAACCAAGGGCCCCTTTGCCTACCAGCCAGACTCTGCTCATAGACACCAATCCCTTTTGGTTGCCATCATGTTGAGGACCTATGACCTTTGGGTCACCTTAAGTATGTGTGATACAGACCCAGGGGCCCTTTCAGTCACCTGCCAGACCAAGCACAGAGAGCTGAGGGCCCTCTGAGTCACTAGCCTCCCCTCCTGCTAAGGTAAAGGTGGACCTTCTGCTCATCAGTCAGTTCTCTGGTCGCTGGTTGAACAGCAGAATGAGAAATCGGGAACCTTTCGGGCCACAGGCTGGGAAAATTTGGCTCCCTTTAGTCACCATCAGTGCCTGCAGATGGTGCTCTGAAGGTCCTTCCAGGCGCCACTCTGCCTGGACACCCTAGGGTTCCAGCCTTCCCACTTACGGAGGAACCGACAGCACTTTAGGTCACCTTTCCTCCCATCCACTGGGGCCCTGGAATCCTTTCCTGCCTGCCTGCTGGGATTCCAGGGACTCTTTGGCCCACAAGTCTGCCCAAGTGCTAGAGAACTGTGACTCCTTTTGTCCACCATTATAGCCTCATATTGGGTGCTCCTGGTAACATTCCAGGAATTGACCTGCCCATGTGCTAGGGTCTTGGTATTCCTTCTGACCACATGCCATCCTGCTTGCTGGGGAGCCAAGGGCATTTTTGGCTACCTTCCCTCCAATGAGGGGGTGCCCAGAGGCCTTTGAGTAACTTGTCTGTCTCCACACTAGGTTATGGACTCCTTCAGACCATCAGCAGCCTCTATCTCAGCTGGGGAAACAAAAGTCATTTTGGCTACCGTATGACCCTCATGGTGCAGACCAGTGCAATCTTCTGCTCACACACCAACTGCCCTTTCAAAGGTCTCGAGGGCTTTCTAGCCACCATCCCTCTACTTACCAGCTATCAGGGCCACATGCACGACTCTATATTCATGGGCACACAGGAAATGGGAGTCTTTGTGTGCACCGGCCTGATTTTAGTCTGGGAAATCCCTGACCCCTGCAGCCACCATCAGTGCCTGGTACAGATGCCCTGAAGTTCCTCCTGGCCACTAGACTTCCCTAGCACTTGGGTTCCAGGCTCCTTCTGCCCACTAGCCTTCCAACTTGCTGTGGAACTGAAACCATTTTGACTACCTTTCCTTCATTGCGCTGAAGCACCTGCGGCCCAATGGATCACTAGAATACCCACCTGCTGGAGTTGGGAGGCTCCTTACAGCCACAGGTTAGTCCGGGGTTCTGGTGAACTGAGATTCCTCTCAGCCTTTGTCATTTATATATGATTGTTCCTTGGGGTCATTCCCAGCACCAATTTGCTCTAGGACTAGGGTTCTGGTCTTAAGGCTACTAACCTTTCCCCTTACTGAGGAACCGACTTAAGTTTCAGCCACCTCATCTCTGTGGTACTGTTGACACTGGCATCCATCCAGTCCCTAACCTGCTCTCCCCATGCGGTTTTGGGTTTCTTTGGGGTCACGAGCTGGCTTGTGCGCCGGGAAATTGTGGTTTCTTTTACCCACCACCTTATCCTTCCCCCAGCCACCTGGAGAAACTTCCAGGCAGCAACCTGAACGAGTGCTATGGTTCTGGGTGTTTTTCTGGCCATCAGTCTTCTCCTTTGCTGCTGAACAGGAGAGCATTTTAGGCCACTTTCCCGCATAGTGCTGCTGCCTGGGGAGCCCATCTGGTCATTAATCTGCCTGCTGGGATTCCTGTCACTCTTTGTTCCACAAGCCTGCCCGTGCGCTGGGAAACTGTGACTCTTTTTGCTCATCAGAGTTTCCTCAAGATAGTGCCCTGGAGGTACCTTCTGGTTTCCGGTGGTCCTTCAGGCCATAAGCTTTCCTTGAGCTGGGGAAATGGAAACTTTTTCAGATACCTTTCTTCCAGTCATCTGATGCCATGTGGGCCATCCAGTCACCAGCCTACCGGTTAGCTTAGGTTGTGTGAGATACTTTAGGCTATACCATGCTGGTGTTTTTGGGAAATGTGGTTCTTCTTGGCCACCATAATACCTTATTGGGGGTACCCTGGGTAACTTTTCCAACATAAGCCTTCCCTGGTGTTAAGGTTCTGGTCAGCTTCACAGCATCAGCCTTCTCCTTTGTTGGGGAAGGGGACTTTCAATCACTTTCACTGCAGTGTGCTGATTTGGAGGGGAGAAGGGTGGTGTGGGGTGCCCATCTGGTCTATAGCCTATCCACTTGCAGAGGTTGCTGTGATCCTTTGCCACAAACTTGACCATGTGGTGGAAAATCTTCATTTCTTTCAGCCACCATCACATCTTCCTGTAACCAAGTATCTTAGCCTTGAAATGCATTTTGAAACCTTTTTCTTTCCTTTCCTTCCTAATTGCATAGCATAGCCTTGTACTTTAAAACTCTTTGTTTCTCTCTCTTTCCCAACAGGCACCTCCATGCACAGTGCTCATTTATCTAATTATGTACTTGCTTAGAAGTTTCAGGGACTGGCAAGTGGGGTGGCTCACGCCTGTAATCCTAGCACTTTGGGAGGCCGAGACTGGCAGATCACCTGAGGCCAGGAGTTGGAGACCAGTCTGGCCAATGTGGTGAAACCCCATCTCTACTGAAAATACAAAAATTAGCTGGGCATGGTGGCACATGCCTGTAATCCCAGCTACTTGGGAGGCTGAGGCAGGAGAAATGCTTGAACCCAGGAGGCGGAGGTTGCAGAGAACTGAGATTGTGCCACTACACTCCAGCCTAGGTGACAGAGTGAGACCCTGTCTCAAAAGAAAATAAAAGAAAAAATAAATTTCGGAGGCTAATTTTGAAACAAACCAGGCATGGAGACCCAGCTGTGAAATCCTCCCACTTAGGGAGAGTTATGAACAGTTAGTCCGCCACTGGCAAACTGGACCTACTCAAGATAGCCATTGGCACTACTCCTGCGTGTTTCCTATACCACGTTTTCCTTCTTAAACCCCTTCACTCAGCCCAGAAAGCTAGAATGATCTTTTAAAGGCATGAACCTGACCACTCCCCAGCTATGAACATTCGAATAAAGTTGCGTTCCTTTTTACCACACCTGGCTTCTTGTGTTTTCAGCCTCTGAGTGGCAAGCACACGGACTTGAGCCAGTTACACTCCCGTGAGTGCCTCCAGAGAACTTTCCAGGTATCAGCCTGCCTGCATGTCTGGATTTCTTTTGTTCTTAAGCTCACCGACCTTCCCCCTTGCTGGGGAAATGGGTGAAGTTTTGACCACCTCACCTGCAGCGCGCTGCTGCTCTGGGACCCATCTGGTCACTAGCCTGCCTTCCCTCAGCAATTTCTCGGGGCACAAACCTGCAGACATGCTGAGGAACTGTGACTCCTTTTGACCAGAGTCTTATCTTTGCCCTGTCCCCCTAGAGAACCTTCTGGCCATCAACCTGCCTATGTGCTGTGTCTCCAGTTGTCCTTCCAGCCGTCAGCCTTCCCCATGACTGGCAAACTTCTGTCACTTTTGGCTTCCGTCTCTGAAGTTGACTGAGTCCATGAGTGCCTGTCTGGCCTCTAATCTGTCTGCCCACTGAGTTTTGGGGGATATTTTAGGTCACAAGCCATCCCGTGTGCTGCAAAGCTGTGGTTCATTTCTCCCTTAGTCATATTCTTGCACTGGTGCCCTTGGGGAAATTTCTGGGTACTAGCCTGCCAACATGGTACAGTTCTGCTTGTTCTTCTAGCCTTCTCCTTTGCTGTGGAACAGAGAGCACTTTAGGTCATGTTTCCTGCATAGTGCTGATGCTAGAAATAGCTTTGTGGGTGATTTTGATGATGTTTCATGGACCAGTAAAAATCAGAGTGAAAATTCACGGATCCTAGGATAATTGCTTCAAACGTTGTTATTTAATAAAGGCCAAAAAGTCACTCTTTCAAAGATGTGGGTGAGAGAGTGATTTTCACATGATTGTTCTGGAATTCCTCTTAAGATTACTTTATAGGATTGAACTCCACATGGTGTCAGGGATCCTTGTAGAAGAGTATGCAATGTAGTCCACTGCTATTCTACCCCGACCACCTAGGAAAGCAATATTGGCTGAGTGCTGTTTGCATGTACACCTAAAATCAATGCCACTGTAGTTTCTTGTCCAGTGAGAAACTAAACGAAGCACTAATGGTAAAGCAGGAGAAAGCCAACAGCAAAATAACAGTGCTAATGAATATCACTACAAATCCTCTTCTATAATCCTGGGCTTGGCCTGTAAGCAACAATTCCTCCCAAAGTGCACATTCTGCTACCAAGCTATGAAAAGACATGGAGAAAACTTACTCGATATTACTGTGTGAAAGAAGCCAGTCTGAAAAGGCTACCTACTGTACAATTCCAATGATGATATTCTGGAAAAGGCAAAACTGTGGAGACAGTAAAATGATCAGCGGTTGCCAGAGATTAGGGGAAAGGGAGAAATGAACAGACAGAGCATGGAGAATTTTTAGGACAGTGAAGCTATTCCATATGATACCACAATGCTAGATACATGTCATTATACATCGAAACCCATCGAATGTACAACACCAAGAGTGAATTCCTATGTAAACTATGGACTTGGGTGATAATGACGTATCAGTGCAGGTTCACCAACTGTAAGAAATGTACTTTCTGGTGAGGGATGCTGATAATGGTGGGGTCTGCAAGTGTAGGGTCAGGAGGTATACGGGAATTCTCTGTACTTTCCTCTCCATTTGGCTGTGAACCTAAAACTGCTCTAAAAAAATAAAGTCTATTAGCAAAAAAAGGTACTCATTCTGAGAGATTACTTCAAAGTCACAGCTGTAATCAGATAATGAGATCATGAGACTGAAGTTCCCATGGTTGATGTCAACAAAAGAGATGTTATCCCTGCAACTTCAATTGCCAAAGGGATGTTTGGATTATAAAAAACATTCCTGAATTATCAGTATAAGAAAAAATGGACACAAGTGCTGGCTAAATCTAATATAACTGGCTAAAGTTATGGTACAGAAAATTGTATTCTTCCCAATTTAATTTTATTGGATGGGACAAACAGGTACTTGCCAATCGCTTCCCCTGCTGTCGTGCTGTTTCAAGCCTCATTATGTTGAACTCTAGTACACACCTATTATTCTTCCATTTTTCTCTTAATTTATTCAGGTATTTCTACGATTCTTAATTTTTACTTGGCCCGGGGGATATGAAGAAAAAAAACCACACCTATACAACCCCCACCTCCCCCTCATTTCTTGTTTCCAAGAAAATGGCCCAGAGTGATAGGAAAGCATGGACAAAAAGGTGCACTTTATAAATTAAGAGGAGGGATTGTTTAGAGTTTTTCACTTCTAGAGAAATGTCTCAATAAAGTCATTTCATGAACCTTAGTTTTGAGACAGTACAGTTGAAAATGTATATTCTAGAGCCTTCAAACAAGTTTTTGCCACTGCTTTCTACTCCACCCAGACTGTATGGATGGGTCGATGTGGGTAGGGTGGAGAGGAGCCTGTTGCAGTCCTAAAAATGGATTTAATGTTCTTTTATTAATATTTTACCTAATTTTCCCATTTTTAAGTTGGACTTTGTATTTGCCAGCCATTATGCTAATCATCATGATTTTAAGGAATGTACCCTCTAAGGCCTTATGGTAAGAAAAATACTGGAAAGAATCTCTTTTCCTTTGCTGTTTAATGAGGCCATCACCCTTCTTATTCTCATGGATTTTCTCACTCATTACTAGTTGTGCAGTAGCAGGAGATTCTCTGCTTCTTTGCTACCTTAAAACCAATAATGCACATTAACTGACACCTTAAAGAAGATACTAACACAGAGATTATAACAATTTAACACAAGAATAACTTGTTACAGTAAAGCAGGGCTTATCTCAGGAATGCAGGAATGATAAAATATAAGGACATGCAGTAATATAATTATGTTGATAATACTCTAACAGCAGAAAGGCACTTGCTAAAATTGAACATTTAAAGGCATTTTTAAAAAGGGATTGAAGATTTTTCCATATATATGTGTATATATATATTTTGAGAGCCCTTATCAAAAGCCTGTCATAATCATCGTCAATAGCAGATTGCTAGAGAATAAGCTCGGGAACAATAACAAATATCTATGTTTACTGTTTTTATATAGTAGCATTTTAGAAATGTTTATTAATACAGTAAATCATGTAATAGAAAATAATACACATTATTATTTTGAAATGGCAAGATTATACACCTAGACATCCAAGGCATTCAGCTAAAAATAACCATCTTTAGTCTTAATGAAAGTTTAATTAAGGGAGCAGTAAATGATATGCAGAAGTCAATAGTATTCTGTACATTCATAGAAAAGAAATAAAACAATTTCAAAAAGGTCAATTCAGTAGAAATATAATGCTCTTCACAGGAAGGGGATCATCACACACTGGGTCCTATTGTGGGGAGGGGGGAGGGGGGAGGGATAGCATGAGGAGATATACCTAATGTAAATGACGAGTTAATGGGTGCAGCACACCAACATGGCACATGTATACATATGTAACAAACCTGCACGTTGTGCACATGTACCCTAGAACTTAAAGTATAAAAAAAAAAAATGCTCTTAAAAACTATAAAGAATAAACATAACAAAAGATGTATAGAAGCTAAATAAAGACAATTGCAAAACGGTATGGGTATACTGAAAAGAGGACCTGCATAAGTGGAAAACTGTGACATATTATGGGATGGAAAGACTGAATATTTTCTAGTTGTTCTAAGTTATGTTTTAGATGACCTGGAATTAAATCCTTAATCCTAAATAACTTTTTTCTGCAAGTTGATGATTGTATTCTAAAGTTCAACTGTTAGAACAAATAGTTAACCTTTACAAATATACATTTGGAAATACAGATTTTCACAAAACAATGCAGAGATCCAGAAATGTGAACTACATGGGCAAATATAGAAGATCTTCAATTTAAATCACCATTTAAATTTTTATCTAAATCTTTGCAAAAGATCATTAACTGTTTTTCATAAAATGACAATAAACTCCAGCAACTCTACTCCTAGATATCTACTCAAAAGTGTTGACAGCAGGAACTTGAGCAGATATCTGTGCACCAGTGTTCATAGCAGCATTATTCTCAATAGCCAAAAGATAGAAATAACCCAAAGGAACACTGATGGATGAGTAGATGAACAACATGTGGCATGGGTATGTACATACAGTGGAATATTATTCAGCTTTAAAAATGAGTGAAATTTTGATACATGCTAAAACATAAATGAATCTTGAAAATAGTATGCTAAGTGAAATAAGTCAGATACAAAAGGACAAATATTGTATGCTTCTGCTTATATGAGGTACATAGAGTGATCAAATTCATAGAGACAGAAGTAAAACAGTGGTTACCAGGGGCTGGAGGGTGGGAGGAATGGGGAGTTACTGTTTAATGGGTACAGCATTTCAGTTTAGGGTGTGATAAAGCTTTGGAGACGGATGGTGGTGGTGGTTGCACAACAATGTAAATATACTTAATGCCATTGAATTGTACACTTAGAGATGGTTAAAATTGTAATTTTACATTATGTCTATTTTCCCACAATAAAAAAGATACTTAAATATATTAAAGGTCATAACAACGTATCGTGGCATGTGCACATATGTGCACACACACACAGACCAGGAGGGGAAAAATATAAACTGTAGGAAGGTGTTTATACCATATGTGAGGTGGTATATAAATTTATATTTGATGTGATATACAGTTGAAGGTAAGCAGAGATAAGTTAAAGATGTATAACATGAACCCCAAAGCAATCACTAAAATAACAGTTATAAGTTAATAAATCCAAAAAGGGGGATAACAAGGAATAAAAAAAGTTCAGTTACTTCAAAAGAGAGCAAACAGAAGGAAAAAGAACAAGAGCACATGAGGCAAACAAAAAAGAAATAGCAAGATAATAGGCCTAAACCTAACCATAATAATTATATTAAATACAAATATTCTAACTGCCTCAATTAAAATTTAGAGCTGTTGGAATAGATATAAATTGAAGATCCTATAAGAAACATACTGTAAGTACAAACAGGTTAACAGTAAAAGAATGGGAAAACAAACCATGATAACACTAATCAAATGAAGCCTAGTAGCTATATTAAGATAAAATATTTCAGAGTAAAGAATATTATTAGAAAAAGATGATTCTTTCATAATAATAACAGGGTCAATTCATCAAGAGAACATAATTATTCTAAACTTTTAGACACAGATGGCAAATAAGCAGATGAAAAGATGCTCAACATCATTAGTTACTAGGAGAAATGCAAACTAAAGCCACAATGAGATACCATTACGCATTCATTAGAATGGCAAACATCAAAAAGACTGAGCATACCAGTGTTAATGAAGATGTGGAAGAACTAAAACTCTCCTTCACCACTGGCAGGAATGTAAAATGAGACAACCACCGTGGGAAACAATTTGGCAGTTTCTTAAAAAGTCAAATATCCACCGAAAATACAATTCAGCCATGCCACTTTTAGATATTTACTTAAGAGAAAAGAAAGCATACATTCATAGAAAGATTTGTACCTGGATATTCCCAACGGCTTAATTTGGAGTAGCCAACAACTTTAAATAAATCAAATGTCCATCAATAATTTAATAGATAAACAAACAGGGGTATAATCATCCAAGGGAATGCTACTGAGCAATAAAATAAATGAACTATTGATATGCAGCACATGATGGATTAATCCCAAAATAATTATGCTGAGTAAAATAAGCCCCACCAAAAAGGAATATTCTATATGATTCCATGTATACAGAACTCTAACAAAATGCCATCTAATCTAGAGTGGCTGCTGGTTGGCTGCGGATAGGAGAAAAAAGCTGGGAAGGGAAGAGTGACAAGAAGGAGAGAACTAAAACAGGTACAGGGAAACTTTGGGGGAGTGGTGTATATATTTATTCAATATATGTTCATTTTGATTATGATGATGGTACTTATAAAGTATGCTTGATTTGTTGTATGTCAGTGATACCTCGACAAAGCTATTAAAAGGTGTATAACATATTGTATATAAATTTAAATATAAACGAAAAGTCATTTTAGCTTAAGAGGGAAAAGAAGGATAATAGTGATAATTCATTAGCAAATGGACAATAAAATGAACATATATCACACTATGAATGAAGAGTTTAGCATAAACTTCTAATATAAATAAAGGAACAAAATCTAACAAATAAAGGAAAGAAATTGAATCGTGTTGAACATTTATCAAAACCTTCACAGAAGATGCTAACTTTCAAGCATTGGAGAGATAGAAACAGTGATAAAGAAAAAGATACATAATTTTGTATATTCTCTAGAAGAGGAAAAAAATGCCAAAATGCCATCTGGGAAAATATTTGCAGCAAAAATGTGTGCAGGTGAGTATCTCTATAAAGTATCCAAACAAATGGACCAATTCTAAGATCAATAAACAAGAAAAAGATGTGAAAAGACAATTCACAAAAGAGGAAATTCAACAAGTAAATTTAGTCTCAAAAAGTGGTAACGTTTTTCACCCCCTTAATAAAGCCTTAAAAGCGAAGCTATTGAGTGGTGATAAGAATACTTTCAATCTGATACTCTTTTTTATTATTACTACTACTGTGAATATTAGCAAAAACTTTACAGAAAGTAACAGCATTAGTTTTTAAGAACTGTAAAAGTATTCACATACTTGCTGTAGCAATTTTCCTTCTGGGACTTTAGCCTAAGGAAGTAATCCAAATTCTGAAACAGTCTTACGCATTTACATATTTTTCAAATAACAATGAAAATTAAAAACAGTTCAAACAGCTAAAATAGGAGAGTAGCTAATTAAATTGGGATATAACTGCTCAATGGAATATTTTAAAGCCATCAAATATAACAAAGACACTATATAGCAATATGGGAAAGGCATATAATATAATGCTAGGTTTCAAAGCAATATATTACATTTTATGATGGTTACAACAATGTAAATATTTTTATGCACCAAACGTGGCAGGTAAATACAGATGCTCCTTGACATTCTGATAAACCCATTAGTCTAAAATATCATAAGTCAAAAACAGGCATTTTTGGTATTTGAGACGCGAAAATATGAAACACAATATCCAAAAATGCTGGCAACACAGTACACTGTAGAGTATTGGTTGTTTATCCTGATCACGTGGCTGGCTGGCTGTGGCTTGTTGCCACTGCCTAACATGGAAAAAGAGTATCGTACCATGTACTGCTAGTCTGAGAAAAGATGAAAATCAAAATATGGTTTCTACTGAATGCATATCACTTTCGCACCATTGTAAAGCTGAATAATCTTACACTGAACCATCGTTAAGTCAGGGCCCATTTGTAAATATTGTGGGTTATTTGTATTCATATTTTTAACTTTAATGTTCTATTCTTTTTCATATATAAAAATTAAAAACTCTTCATGACAAACCAGCTTACAGTAAGTGAAATATCAATGCCAGAGATCTTTGAAAAACCTTCATAAATGAGCAGCAAAATAAACATGAGAGCGTTCAGTGTGCCAAGTGTGCATTTTTGGGTGAATTTTGCAGAACTTGTTTTCTTCCTGGATACACTGATCTCTAAAGGCCCCTCTATTAGTAAATCTCAGATTTTTATTATTCTCGGTGCTCCATCAATACTAATAAGTGAAGCTGGGTTTTGAATGATTTTCTTTGTCTATTCGTGGACTACAACATGCTACACCAATCAGTTTATACAAACTGATTCAACTGATAAGTTCAACGAAGAAAGTCAAAATTGTGCATTATATTGCTTCAAGATAGCTCAATGGATCTTGGTTCTTTAAGGGATTCTTTGACATTTTGATTAACCATGAGGTGAGGTACGGACATTGATGACAATCTGGCTGTTCCTAAAAGGTTAAAAATGAACTTGTAGAGACCTCAAAGCCACCCTTCATTGCAAATCACACTGATTACTAATTCTAATAAAACTCTGGAAGTCTCAGTGGAAAGCATTATAAGATCTTGGCTTAGTATACCTCTTGTCATCCTTCTAAGTGGCTTTTCTTGATCATCCTTTCCAAAACAGCCAATTCCTTGCTGTAATGCCCTTTGTTTTCATTTTTTATCATTTTTTCACAGCACTTATTATGATCTGAATTTATCTTATTAATTTTTTCGCTCTTTTACTCATCTTTACTCACAAGATCTTATATGCCTTGTTGACTGAAATATCACCTGGGTTTACAACACTGTGGGATACACAGAAAACGTTTAATTAATAGTTGTTGAATAAAGGATTCAATGAATGAATCTGATATCAATAATGGTAAGGAACTAGCCGTAACAGTACCAAAGCTGTCATGCAGGGCAAGATTAGGGTTAGGGAAGACTCACTCAAGACCAGAGTTGGGACCAAAGAGGTCAGCCCAATGGGATGAAACAACATCAGTTGTCATTGTAGAAAATGGTTGGCACCGGAGCATTCAACATGATAGTCTCATGTATAAAGGAAAATCTGTACTATTCTGTGATTAGAGAGTAGGAGGAGAAGGTGTAAGACAATTTGATCACCACAACACATAGGCTCATTCTGAAGGATCTCAGAAACCATCAGGCATGTAGAGGTAGGCGAGGGTTGGCATATCCCCTGCAACTTGGTAATAAAAACAAGTCTCAGATCAAATTCTGCTATACACACAAGCAGGCAAGAAGAACCATATGATCCCAAACCAAAGAAATCCTAGAATTCTGTCTTTTCTGGTGTTTCACAAGGAATTTTCATAAAATGTTTATCTGAGGCAAATGTAGTATTATTATAGTGATGGAATTTCACAAACCATCCACTATAGAGGTGATCACAAATATTTCAGAACAACAGCTGGGTTCTGGGTTTAGGTTTAAACATAATGTGCCAAAAATAATAGTAAATATAGACAACTTGCTTGATTCTCGTACCCTGTTTATTCAAAGATGGGTAATTTCCTTAAAATATTTTAGCCAATAAATACATCTTGAATATAACTAATTTCACCTATACAAGCTCATTTCTGACATATCTTGCCCTAATTAGCAAGCTATAAATTTTGTTAAGGAAACTTTATTTCTACTATTAATTATGCTAATTAGAGAAACATCTAGTGTTGATGGGAAAAAAAGTACAGACATTTCTAACAGTCATCTCTGGAGTGTCTTTTCTTTCCCCCCTTTTTTTTTTTTTTTTGAGACAGGGTCTGGCTCTGCTGCCCAGGTTGGAGCACAGTGGTGTGATCTTGGCTCACTGCAACCTGTGTCTCCCAGGCTCAAGTCATTCTACCTCCCAAGTAGTTGGGGCTATTGGTGTGTACCACCATATCTGTTTTTTGTTTGTTTGTTTGTTTTGTTTTGTTTTTTTGGAGAGACAGGGTTTTGCCATGTTGGCCAGGCTGGTCTCAAATCTTCAGCTCATCCAATCCACCTGCCTCAGCCTCCCAAAGGACAGGGATTACAAGTGTGAGCCACCATGCTCAGCCACATCTTTTTTTGTCATTGTTACCTCCTCATTCCTGGGATATGGATTCCTGATTATGATCACTGACTGTTCCTTCGAGTAAAACTAATACTGTATTATGCAGTCCATGCTGAAATATTTTAAAGAAGATTACAGACATCTGAAGAGATCTGCATTTCTACATTTATCACAGCACTATTCACAAACGCCAAGATATGTAAACAACCTAAGTGCCCACCATTGGACGAATGGATAAAGAAAATATGGTATATAGACACAGTGGAATACTATTCAGCCATGAAAAGAAATCCTGTCATTTGCAACAACATGGATGAGCCTCGAGAATATTATGTTAAATGAAATAAGCCAGACACAGAAAGACAAACACCACATGATCTCACTCACACATGGAATCTAAAAAAGTTGATCTTATAGAAGTAGAAAGCAGAATGGTGGTTAGGGGAGATGTAGGTCAAAGCACACAAAATTTCAGTCAAATAGGAGGAATAAATTCAAGAAATCTATTGTGCAACATGGTGACTCAAGTTAATATATTATTTTCTCGAAAAATGCTAAGAGGGTGAATGTAAAGTGTTCTTACCACAAAATAACTATATGAAGTAATGCACATGCTCATTAGCTAAAGTCAATCATTTCACAATGTATATATTGTATATATACTTGGAAATATCACATTGATATGGTAAATACACAATATTTTATGTCAATTAAAAATAAATTGAGAAAACAGAAAAAGTTACAGACATTATTAAAAATATCTCTGTTCATAACGAAGACGGCCTTAGCCAGTGAGCAAGAGGTATAATGAGGAGGCATGCTCGGCGAAATACTGAAAGATCTGAGGTCACCACAACCAAACAGAGATCCAAGGTAGGGAACAATTTCATGTCAGGGCAGAAAGCTAGCCAGGCAACTGAGCAGCCCATGGAGGAGACACTAATGTGAGCAGCACCTCCCTTGGAAAGGTGGGAGACAGACATTAAATTAGGGGCAGCGTGGATAAGGACTTGTCCTCTGGAACCCCAAATCCTCACTCTGATCTTGGCAATGGGGAGCCTGAAGAGCTCTGGAAGTCAGCAACTGTGTGAAATCATGATTAGATTACAAGCCCCACTGCTTTACGGGGGAAGTGAGGAGAAGTGATAAGGGTTAAAGTGCCATGAGCTTTTATGTATGTATAACCACAAGGGGAAAAGCTATTACAAAAGGCTAACATCTATTAGAGGAGCTGTAGAGAAAAGGATGGACTGTATGTATCTGAATCTCATCTAGCAAAACAGCTCCTCCTCTTCTTTTAAAGTCCACACCTCAACACTTTGTGTCTTAAAAACAGACCCATAGCCATAGATTCAAGCGTGAACCTTTTATTTAGGTTGTGAGGAAGTAAAAGAAGAAAGGGAATCCAGTCAATAAAGGTTGTGTTATTATCACTGTGGTCAACTGGAGCTTAATTCCACTGGGGACCCGAGGGACTCAGAGTAGGGCAATAACTCAGAGTTATCCCACCTGAGGGACAAGGGCACTGAGGTATTTATAGCTCCATCAGTCATTGGTCAGAGGCTGTTCCATCAGTCATTGGTCAGAGGCTGTTCTCATGAGGAGGCATTTATATCCTGGCATTCCTGGCCTCTTGTTTGTGTAGGGGAGTAGAAGCAGTGAGGATCCTAAGGGTGGAGAAAGCCCAAAGGCAAAGAGAGGCAGATGCTGGAGCGCGTAGGGTACTGAAATAGTAAGGCCTGAGGGGATAGGAATGGGGAGGAAGTGGAGGGGATCTGCTATGCTTGGTCAGTAACAGATGCAATTAACTCCACATAATAGGGTATCTGAAGTCAGACGAAGGGGGAATCCGGGTTTTGTGCACCCTTTCTTGTTTCAGCCGCCTTAACCATTACTGTGGTCTTTCTCCTGTGTGGCAAGGAAAGAGGAGATAGAGAATCAAAAATTTCTTCTCCAAAATGAGTTTTATAGTTTCCAAGAGTCTGAGCAGTATATTCTTGGTTGTTACCAGAGGTAAACATTGAAACTGTACCCAAAGACTGCAGCACTATTTGTCTTCATTACTGGTGGGGGTATAGTGTGAGTGGAATTAATTGAAGGGTGAACATATGAGGCACTCAGAGAGTCACCTCCCACCAGCCAGAGGAGGAAGGGTCTTCTATTCAGCTCAAAGCTCATACTGTTCTCCCTCCTCTTGGATGACTCAGGAGAATGAATATTTTCAAAGGCAGTATAGGGGCTTGTGGAAAGAAAAATGGTTTTAACAGCATAATTAAATTAAAAAACAAAACAAAACTTCTGGCATCTGTGCCCTCAGACATCATCCAACTGCTATGATAAACGCATCAAGCACAGCCTTTCACATGTGAGTGCTTGTGGTTCTGGCAGTCTTCCCTCCTTGAAACTAGAGAGAATCATATCTATGTCCAGGTCATTGAATACTTGATTTTTGCCTTGACCACAAAAAGTGAGAAAGGGCCAGATGTCTGAGAGAAGCCACGAAGGCTTGAATTTCAGGTGAAGTCCTTTCTCCCCTTGAATGATGCCTGATTATGATTCCTTAAACTGCTCATTTTCTGGATAAATGTATGAAGCCTAGAAAACACTTTCAAACTGTAATTATAGGGGACCAGTTCTTGCCAAGTGGGATATGATAAGGCTTTTGCTGGGACTCCAAAATTTTAATGCAGTTAGAAGAGAAGAAAGTAACCCTTGATGATTGGAGGCCTGAGTTTTGAAGTTGATTTTTTGCCTTTTATAAAAGAAACTTTTGTCTTCAAGACTACCCAGTAAAATATTTACAAGGAAGGGCTCAGAAGTAAGGTTTCTTGTGAATGTGTTTGTCTACACGTTTCCATTTACCTCTTTCCAGTTAAAAATCACTAGAGAGAAGAACATCGTAACTATAAATAGCAATGATGATCCATAAATACAAATGGTGTGATTCCTTTCTTTTTATTATTTCTACACTTTAAGTTCTAGGGCACATGTGCACAATGTGCAGGATTGTTACATATATAAACATGTGCCATGTTGGTGTGCTGCACCCATTAACTCGTCATTTACATTAAGTATATCTGCTAATGCTGTCCCTCCCTCCTCCCCCCACCCCACGACAGGCCCCTGTGTGTGGTGTTGCCTACTCTGTGTCCAAGTGATCTCATTGTTCAATTCCCACCCATGAGTGAGAACATGCGGTGTTTGGTTTTTTGTCCCTGCTAAAGTCTGCTGAGAATGATGGTTTCCAGCTGCATCCATGTCCCTACAAAGGACATGAACTCATCCTTTTTTATGGCTACATAGTATTCCATGGTGTATATGTGTCACATTTTCTTAATCCAGTCTATCACTGGGTTGGTTGCAAGTCGTTGCTATTGTGAATAGTGCCGCAATAAACATATGTGGGCATGTATCTTCATAGCACCATGATTTATAATCCTTTGGGTATATACCCAGAAATGGGACGGCTGGGTCAAATGGTATTTCTAAGTTCTAGATCCTTGAGAAATTGCCACACTGTCTTCCACAAGGGTTGAACTAGTTTACAGTCCCAAAAACAGTGTGAAAGTGTTCCTATGTCTCCACATCCTCTCCAGCACCTGTTGTTCCTGACTTTTTAATGATGGCCATTCTAACTGGTGTGAGATGGTATCTCCTTGTGGTTTTGATTTGCATTTCTCTGATGGCCAGTGATGATGAGTATTTTTTCATGTGTCTGTTGGCTGTGTGAATGTCTTCTTTTGAGAAGTGTCTGTTCATATCCTTCGCCCACTTTTTGATGGGGTTGTTTTTTTCTTGTAAATTTGTTTGAGTTCTTTGTAGATTCTGTGAGTAGATTGCAAAAATTTTCTCCCATTCTGTAGGTTGCCTGTTCACTCTGATGGTAGTTTCTTTTGCTGTGCAGAAGAAGCTCTTTAGTTTAATTAGATCCCATTTGTCTATTTTGGCTTTTGTTGTCATTGCTTTTGGTGTTTTAGACATGAAGTCCTTGCCCATGCCTATATTCTGAATGGTATTGTCTAGGTTTTCTTCTAGGGTTTTTATGGTTTTAGGTCTAACATTTAAGTCTTTAATCCATCTTGAATTAATTTTTGTATAAGGTGTAAGGAAAGGATCCAGTTTCAGCTTTCTACATACGGCTAGCCAGTTTTCCCAGCACCATTTATTAAATAGGGAATCCTTTCCCCATTTCTTGTTTTTGTCAGGTTTGTCAATGATCAGATGGTTGTACATGTGTGGTATTATTTCTGAGGGCTCTGTTCTGTTCCATTGGTCTATATCTCTGTTTTGATACCAGTACTATGCTGTTTTGTTTACTGTAGCCTTGTAGTATAGTTTGAAGTCAGGTAGCGTGACGCCTCCAGCTTTGATCTTTCGGCTTAGGACTGTCTTCGCGATGTGGGCTCTTTTTTGGTTCCATATGAACTTTAAAGCAGTTTTTTCCAATTCAGTGAAGAAAGTCATTGGTAGCTTGATGGGGATGGCATTGAATCTATAAATTACCTCGGGCAGTATGGCCATTTTCATGATATTGGTTCTTCCTGTCCATGAGCATGGAATGTTTTTCCATTTGTTTGTGTCCTCT